>NC_092238.1:648808-778808 GCF_036320965.1 Panulirus ornatus
GAAGGGTCTGGGGATTGGCGGAATGTCTAGAGTTCATGCAAGCACACCTGCGCCATGAGGGTTCGGTACAGGTTTGTCAAGTCGAGATCGAGGCGCGAGTAATACTAGAGGTAACCAGAGGATCGACGAGGGTTTTGACAGATGACGGGACTGGGAAATCCGTGTTTAGTGAAGGATAACCGTAGTATCTGTAAAACGTGGCCAAGTGTACTCTCCCGTGACGGAAGGTGTAGAAATGATAGGCAAGTTTGTCTTAACTACAAGTAAATCATAAGATATCGCTTTCAGAAAGAAAACTGGAACGGAAATGAGTCAACGTGGGTAGACTTCCAGGAACATATCAAGAACATGAACATCAGTTCCCGCCACAGCAGCCTCTCAAGTCTTGGTAGCAAATAAATATCTTCTTGTTCATCTTGTACATCAACAGGAACTTACAGCCTCCATATCTACCTGATTAAAATGACCAAGTCTACTAGAGACAGCATTTACATAGACACCTCTACTACCTTGAGACGCTGTCAACTGCCCGGGTCAAGGGTTTATCCTCGTGTTTCACCTCGAATCAAAAAGACAAAAAAAAAAAAAATGAAGTTCGTTTTACTGTCTTGACGTTATCTTATCAAGTTCTTAAGATATCAAATCAGATATTCTTTTCCTTACAAAGTTATACAAAAAATACACACACACACACACACACCCACAACACACACACACACACACACACACACACATACACACACACACACGTGAGTACAAGTGTAATTCTGTTCCAAAAGACATACATTCCTGCGACTTTAACGTTTCCTCCTGTTGCGCCTGAGTGTCTGTCAGGGTGACGACCCGCGCTACAGTTGGGAATCAGTCCTTCCAGCACGACGTAAGACCTTGACACGACGGCTCGATCCTTCAGTATGATGGTGCGACCCATCAGCACCACCATACAAACTGGCCATTCAAGTTCAACTTAAGAGTCATGTCAAAGGCCAGCTATCATACCTAAGGGTCATAATGTTGTGTTCCAGAGCTTAAAAGACAAACAACTACTTTAGCTGTATCAGAACTGTAAGATGACCATTACCCAAAGCTTAACGATCCTACAGGGAAAAATACACAAGAAGGCGCAGGTAACGAATGAGATACAGTTACAGAGAGAGAGAGAGAGAGAGAGAGAGAGAGAGAGAGAGAGAGAGCGAGAGGCGATATGTCACTGTCCCTCAGCAGCTATGGTCAAGACAACATGACATGAAACAAGGTCAGCGTGCCCAGGGCGTGCTTCCCCTAATGTACTTATCATTATCCTTCTTTAACTCAGACGATATATAGATCACAAGTAAGGTGTATCATATAACACTTAACCTACTGAGATGGGCGGCTTAAGGACAAGGTTCTTATCATGATGTGCTGGAACCCTTCAATACACAGGGTTAATCAGTGTGACCATAGCTGGTGAGTTAACCTAACCTAACCTACCGACGTTTTCTCGTGTTCAATGTATGGATTTTGCTTTAATGATAGTTATCTATGACAAGATACATTTACAAAATTTATGGCTTCATGTGGAACAGTAAGGCAAGACCAACACATTAACCGTTCTTCATTTTCACCTTCCAGCCAGCCTCACCTTCCAGCCAGCCTCACCTTCCAGCCAGCCTCACCTTCCGGCCAGCTTTACCTTTCCAAGTTATTATTGACATCGATCCCTAATTCCCCTCACTGATGCACGACGCACCCTTCATTAATTTCATCATCTCGACAGCTCATTATATCCGAGATTTAATCATTGTCACCCTCTGGACAGCTCATTATACCATGATATATGCTCGTCCACCATGAGGAAGAAAATGGTGGTAAAAAACGTTATATGGGTTGAGTGAGTTTGTCTTAACCTCTTCAACACGACAATACGGCCCTTGAACACGATCAAACGTCAGCAGACCAGCCCTGACCCCCACCTTACACAGTGTCAGCACGCCAGTTGCTGGGAGAGAGTCAGCCTAGCATGAATATGTTCATCTCTGAGATTATTTATAATACCAGAGTTGGAGATTTACACCCGCGTCACACCCAGACAACGTCCAAGTCCTTATGGGAGGGAGAGCGCGTATATTTACTCTGGTGTTGGTCTTGTGATAACAGAGACGCCTTCAAGTATAAGATAAGAGTGCGTGCTGAGTGTAGGCGTGAGAGAACACGTGCTGAGTTAAGTGTCAGGGAATGCAAGCTGAGTGTAAGAGAGCACGTATAAGTAAAGAGTACATGCTTGCTGAGTGTTCACAATCCTGAAGAAGTCTGTTTACTGTGTAAAGATCCTGGAATTTACATGCAACCCACAACGTAAACAACATCAGCACACACGGACGCACGTACAACCAAACGTGCAAAGGTGAACACCTACAGTCGTATGTTCGAGGACGTATGTGTTATTGTGCTCTGAAAAACATCCTAAGTGTTGTTCTCCATAGAGACCTAGGCCACTTCTATATCTTGTGTTTACACCCTCAGTGCACTTGGCCAGGAGTAACTAGTGTTTGTTTGTTACAAGTGTCTAGTGTGAAGTGTGTTCAATATGGTAGGCGGAAGAGGAAAGCTGAGATTCGAACTCTTTATCTTTCATAGAAAAGTATCCACAAGAACAGGAACACTTGAGAAACAGCACAGGAACGATACCTGAACTTACAGTCATATAGAAGCACAAACACAGGCAAATTCAAGCCTAATGAAAGCCCAGGTCCTGATGGTTTCCATGCATGAGTAATGAAACACATTGAACATTGCCAAACCATTAACCTATATTCTCTATAAATCTCTCCAGGATGAAATAATCCCGCAAGACTGGCACACGTCACGCCTATATTCAAAATGGGAAGCCATGAATTTCCAGGCAATTACCAGCCAAATAGCCTCACATCATTTATATGTAAACTTCAGCAGGAGTCGATCATACGAGATACAAAATCGTGGCCTACCTGGAAATACACAGTCTGGTCAAATATACACAATATGGTTTTAGAAGGTTCACATCATGCCTTACAAAACTCCTTGAACTTGAATTTTATCACAAGTTATTCAATACCCACAAAAAGACAAAAGCAACGCATACTATATTTCTGGACTTCCAAAAAGCGTTCAATAAAGTCCCGTACGTTATAGTGATCATAAAGTCCAGGTCTTGAGGATTACTGGTTGCACTGGATTTTGGACAGAAACCTGGTTACGTGGCGGGTGGCAGAGTCGTAATGAATGTGAATCATCCCGTCATCACTCCAGGGGATCTGTACTTGAGGCTATATTTCTTATCATTTATATTAACGACGTTGACGTAGTTTAATAACGTAATGTTCAAATTTGCAGATGACAAAGGTCGGCAATGCCATATTAAATGAAGAAGCTAAGATTACAAGAAATTCTAGATAAAATCGCTGAATGGTCTAGAAACTGGTAAATGCCATTTATCTAGGAACAAAGATGTCGGAGAAGAATACCAAAGAAGAGCTACAGCAGGAGGAGGAGGAGGAGGAGGAGGAGGAGGAGGAGGAGGAGAGTCACTAGGAATACAAGATGTAGTGCTGCAGGAGGGAGGGTGAGCAGCACTGTGCCGGCAACGTACACACCCTGGTCTGTATCACATCATTTCTGGATCTGTATATCTTCGTACTTGCACTGTACTAATTCAATTCGAACCTTAACAGCAACACTCAAGAAACGTAAGGAAATCTGACTTACTATAACGTAGATATAACCTCCTTCCATACTGGTGTGAATAGGCCTTTCCTGGCGCCAGGTTGTACTGACCACCTCAACACGACAGTAACGTCTTCAGTATAATGACAAATTATCATAAAAAAATGAAGATCTTTTAATACAGTTTAAGAACTGTTCCTCTACACGTTAACTCTAAATATAAATTCTCATCATAATATAAATCTTTAGCGCATAAATAAACATAAGACTTTATAAAAGTCTTGGTAGGAATTGGACATTTCTAGATATGAAAAAGACACGTTTCTAATTAGTCAATTTTCATTAAGCGTGTGTGTGTGTGTGTGTGTGTGTGTGTGTGTGTGTGTGTGTGTCTATAAAGCTTTCTGAAAACTCTCTCTCTCTCTCTCTCTCTCTCTCTCTCTCTCTCTCTCTCTCTCTCTCTCTCTCTCTCTCTCTCTCAGTGGCCGGCAAGTGCTACTCCTGTGGCCCAGGGGTCTTTTCTTCCTGCCTCTACAACCACTGCTGGCTGCTGTCAGCCCACAACACACTGTCTCCATCTCACATATATATAACTTGACAACACTTAGCACACACGACTCGTGCCCCAAAATACTAGATTTTTTCTGCGATGATCACTACGCGCTCGCCCTAACCTTGCCTTCCTATGTTAACCTGAACCAGGTCTTCCTTGTCAACCTCATCCAGGTCTTCCTTCTCGACCATTTAGCTAACAGTTGGCCACCAGCGTAACGTTAACCAGCGGTGTTGGTAACAAGGTCAGGCATGGCAGCGTCTGCTGGCCACCTGCACGGCTGGGGGGGTCATCACTGGCGCATCTATGAGCGAGCCACGAAGGAAATATGGCCGCCGACGACGACACATGACGCACAAGATGGCAGGAAATGGCCTCCAGAAAGCAGGAAAGGGTGTGTATGGAGACGAGGAGAGGCGTGGCAGAGGGCGCGCCACACAACCACAAGTTCACCGTAATCACCACGCAACAGAGGCTTTCTGACTGTGGTGAGGGGCTGAGTGCCTCCACACATTCATCTCCTCATCCTCTAAGTACGCCGAGGGGTTGAATGCAGCGAGGCCTTCTGTGTTGATGGTTGAGTACATCCACACGCTCACTGCCTCACAGCCAATGTAAAACAAGTTTTCTTCCGAGCTAAAGATGAGGTATTCTGAGACGCTGCCCAAAATGACTTTCAAAACACAATTTGCAGTTAAACAGTTGTAGATATATTCCATTTTGTCTCATGTGGGACTTTTTAACTGTTACAGTAATAACGACTTGCGTTCTAGCGATACAAACCTCAATGGTCAAGTTGGCTAAAAACTCTAAAGTCTGAGTAAGAAAAGGTTAAGTTCCCGAAGCTTATAGTGGTCATGTGAACGATGAGTCTATCATACCTCAGTCATCAAGATCAGGTATCATACCTCAGTCATCAAGACCAGGCATCATACCTCAGTCATTAGGACCAGGTATCATCCATCCAGGCTACAACTGAATGGATGATCATTCTACCTGAAGTATACCTATGCGGGGCTTGAACTCGCACGCTCAAGGAACGCCAAGCATCGCATGGTCCACGAACTGTCACCATTTACACGACTTACGATGATATATATATATATATATATATATATATATATATATATATATATATATATATATATATAGAGAGAGAGAGAGAGAGAGAGAGAGAGAGAGAGAGAGAGAGAGAGAGAGTAGTATTCTGGTGAGGAAGGAACAAGAGACCCGGGAAATGGCGATGTCAGTGGGTCATTCCGCGGCGTTAGGAGGGAGACCAGGAGACGGAGAGTCGTGTTACAGGGAGACCATAAGGGGAGTTCCGTTCCTCACGACGTCTACACCAGTAAGGGAGTGCTGTACCAAGGGTAGACCAGTAACAAGTGTCGTATCCAGGGGATGATCATCAAGTGGTGTCAGGTTAAGGGGAACCAGGATAAGAAGTGTCGTACCCAGGGGAGACAACCATGGCAAGTCGTGTCAGACCACGGTGGGAGAGAGAGAGAGAGAGAGGAGCGCTGTGGCTGGCATTCTGGAGATGAAATCGTCTATTTGTTCAAGTGTGAAGTATGTGTGTAGGAGGCGGTATGACAGTTATATCGCACCAATATGAGGAGAGAGTGAGGACGAGAGTATGATGAGTATGCCACACCACTGTGAAGGGTGTGTGGGGGCGGGAGTATGTAGCACTTCAGTATGAAGAGTCACAGTATATGTGGGGCGGGAAGTAGGATGACTATACCAAACCAGTGTGAAGGATGAAAATGATCAGATGTGTGTCCATCTTCAGGAGTAAGGTCTTGCATTTTGATGAGGAAATCGGCTGATCATATATATGTAAGATACAGACGTTGCATCTGGTCGGAAATGACTGGCAACACAGTTGCTATAACGGTCAGTACACACCAATCTTGTACTATAGCGTACCTAGGAATAACTAGTACAGTCAAAATACAGTCTACCTGAGACCAGCTCAACAACTGTTGTGGGTCGTTCGTGGTTAAGGGTCGTCGGAAAATCTAAAGGGTCGAACCTGGGATGACTTCTCCATATGGACTCACGTGAAAGTCATGGTCAAGTTGTGGCTTTGTTGTTCGTGACGAGCACAAGGAGGTATAATGCGTCCACACCTGCCATCGTCTGCCGTCTGTTTGTTCGTGTGTTAACACTTACGCAATGGAGTTCCTCTATCAATCAATGTTCGTTTACATAGTAACTCAGGAACACTGTCCCATCATGTTTCTGTCTGTCTGTGTCTCTTAGTACCGCAAGTCTCATGGGGCCCGTCTGTCAGTCCATCTGTCTGGGGTATGTGTGGGTCAGTCACAGGTTCTGGCAGAAGGAGAAGAGTCGCTCCACATGATATCCTGGACACATACACCAGAGTGAGGATCTGGAGTACAATAATCCAGGGTTCGTATCCCATTTGCTTCTTGACTATTTGTCTTTGATTGTAAGCGTCACTGTTGTTCTTGTTTTTGTAGTTGTACTCGATTCTATTATCAACTGACTCTTTTCAAATCTCCCAACACTCAACACCTCACCAGACCCCAAGGACAGAACACATCACCGCCACCTTCCTCCAGAATATTGGACACGAGAGAGCCATTTTTTCCGACATAGCAACATATCTTTTCCGTAATTTTATACAAGTGACAGACGAGCAAGCCATGATTCACGAGCAAGCAATGGTAATAATGATGGAATATGTTGTTGTGCGGAAGACTGGCCTACAAGCAAGGAAGGAAGCAGTTCCCAAGCCAGCAGAAAGAAAGCACATGAAGCCAATCTACCTGGGTTGTGTGTGGTGAACTGTGGCAGATGTTGTTGTGTCACGGTGAACTTGCCAAGACGTCAGTGGCTCCTCGTCCTCACCACTACTGTGGACACAGTCAACCCACTGGAGGTAGTGTCAACAATCATATGTTTTCTGAGTGTGAATAAATGTCCTAAATGTGAGTCGCCATGAAATATGCGTTTGTCTAGGCGCCTGTGTGTGTGTGTGTGTGTGTGTGTGTGTGTGTGTGTGTGTGTGTGTATATATATATATATATATATATATATATATATATATATATATATATATATATATATATATACATATATATATATATATATATGTTTACCAAACAGCGTCCTAGCTACGTCTCTTCGTTGTATATCAACTGACTATTATATTTCTTTCTTGTGTCTTATCTGATGATGTAACTATTACACGAAAGTGCACTTCGGAGCTTATCGTGTTTCATTTCACCGTGGACTCACAGGAATATATATTTTCTTCTTTCTTTCATACTATTCGCCATTTCCCGCGATAGCGAGGTAGCGTTAAGAACAGAGGACTGGGCCTTTGAGGGAATATATATATATATATATATATATATATATATATATATATATATATTGTTTAATTTGTTTATGGATGGGGTTGTTAGGGAGGTAAATGCAAGAGTTTTGGAAAAAGGGGCAAGTATGAAGTCTGTTGGGGATGAGAGAGCTTGGGAAGTGAGTCAGTTGTTGTTCGCTGATGATACAGCGCTGGTGGCTGATTCATGTGTGAAACTGCAGAAGCTGGTGACTGAGTTTGATAAAGTGTGTGGAAGAAGAAAGTTAAGAGTAAATGTGAATAAGAGCAAGGTTATTAGGTACAGTAGGGTTGAGGGTCAAGTCAATTGGGAGGTGAGTTTGAATGGAGAAAAACTGGAGGAAGTGAAGTGTTTTAGATATCTGGGAGTGGATCTGGCAGCGGATGGAACCATGGAAGTGGAAGTGGATCATAGGGTGGGGGAGGGGGCGAAAATTCTGAGGGCCTTGAAGAATGTGTGGAAGTCGAGAACATTATCTCGGAAAGCAAAAATGGGTATGTTTGAAGGAATAGTGGTTCCAACAATGTTGTATGGTTGCGAGGCGTGGGCTATGGATAGAGTTGTGCGCAGGAGGATGGATGTGCTGGAAATGAGGTGTTTGAGGACAATGTGTGGTGTGAGGTGGTTTGATCGAGTGAGTAACGTAAGGGTAAGAGAGATGTGTGGAAATAAAAAGAGCGTGGTTGAGAGAGTAGAAGAGGGTGTTTTGAAGTGGTTTGGGCACATGGAGAGAATGAGTGAGGAAAGATTGACCAAGAGGATATATGTGTCGGAGGTGGAGGGAACGAGGAGAAGAGGGAGACCAAATTGGAGGTGGAAAGATGGAGTGAAAAAGATTTTGTGTGATCGGGGCCTGAACATGCACGAGGGTGAAAGGAGGGCAAGGAATAGAGTGAATTGGAGCGATGTGGTATACCGGGGTTGACGTGCTGTCAGTGGATTGAATCGGGGCATGTGAAGCGTCTGGGGTAAACCATGGAAAGCTGTGTAGGTATGTAAATTTTGCGTGTGTGGACGTATGTATATACATGTGTATGGGGGTGGGTTGGGCCATTTCTTTCGTCTGTTTCCTTGCGCTACCTCGCAAACGCGGGAGACAGCGACAAAGCAAAAAAAAAAAAAAAAAAAAAAAAATATATATATATATATATATATATATATATATATTGTCTGATTAGCAAGACACGAAGTAACAGAATCCTGAATATTCTACCTGCCACCTTAGACTCCTACCTGGGACCTGACCATCTTTGACCTCTGACTTGAGGATGACTTTACGCTCGGGGAAATTACAAGTCTCGTCTCGCTCTGATTTGCCTCTGGTGTGTCCTGACATAAGGAAATATACTCAAATAACGTTGGCTTTTGTACATAACTTGGGAGGAAGTTCTGTCTTCGTGAACATTATTTTCATGTGAAGGTACTAACTTTTCCGCCTTATCTAGGAGCATCACTGTGTACTCCTGAATATATGTTAACTAAATATAAACCAAACGAAAAGGAACGATCTTTAGAAGCAAGATATAAACGTCCCAGCAAATGTCAACACAACCAAGAGAGGATGTTACTCACCAAGAATCCGTTATCGTCTTTGTTGGAGACCACGTCGCCCCCCCCCCCCCCCCCCCAGATAAAGTCCTCAACACAGCAGGATTTCAGGAGTATTCCCCCTCTGACCCATACTACACAGACGTGTGAGTATAACATGAAGTATACATGACTTTTACTGTCACAAATGTAACTACAAGTAATTCACAAGTAATCTTATCCAAGTGACTGATTCATCCTCTCGTCTCCTGACGGGGAGACACGTATGGTCTTAACCCTGGTCAGCCTGGAGCCAGGTCACGTCATGTGAGGGATGTACCGTTATTAACTTTATTTAATCATTGACCAAAACAGTTCATTAATAACACGTTAGAAAAGAGTTGGTATATTATCATCATTAACCCCCAACATATGGGTATTATTTCCCCATACATTTCCTATGGTTTGAATTGTGTTATGATCAAAGGGAAACACGATCCCGACTATATAATAACCTGAATTATGATTCCGTCAAATGTTACGTTAACCATGTACAGTAGTACAGTCACAACACTACCATGTTAGCCTAACACATACATCGTCCAGCTCGTCTTGGTGATCATTAATGCGGTACTGACGTGTCAAAGACTTGTCGTTGACCTTTCTGACGTGAACGTACGCGATGCAAGCTGCACGTGGTCGTCCAATACTAGTAGTCTGCGGGAGACCAGAGGGTCGTCCTGGGAGACACAACGTCATTCTGAGCGATAGGTAGATGGTCACTGTACCAAACTCATGGTCGTTCACGTACATCTGGAGATCGTCCAGCTACGTGTAAACATGGTACTCTTCCCAGGAGGAGCGAAGATGCGCACACTATAGCCCAACCTGATGGCCTGGATTTAGCGTCCTTGCTCAAGTCTTTACACTGCTACTAACACCATGACCACATGACCACATGACTACATGACCACATGACTACATGACACATGACCACATGACTACATGACACATGACCACATGACTACATGACCACATGACTACATGACACATGACCACATGACTACATGACACATGACCACAAGACTACATGACACATGACCACATGACTACATGACACATGACCACATGACTACATGACACATGACCACATGACCACATGACTACATGACACATGACCACATGACACATGACTACAAGACTACATGACACATGACCACATGACTACATGACACATGACCACATGACATGACACATGACCACATGACTACATGACACATGACCACATGACTACATGACACATGACCACATGACTACATGACCACATGACTACATGACACATGACCACATGACTACATGACACATGACCACATGACTACATGACCACATGACTACATGACACATGACCACAAGACTACATGACACATGACCACATGACTACATGACACATGACCACATGACTACATGACACATGACCACATGACTACATAACCACATGACTACATGACACATGACCACAAGACTACATGACACATGACCACATGACTACATGACACATGACCACATGACTACATGACCACATGACACATGACCACATGAAGACATGACCACATGACACATGACAACATGACAACATGACACATGACCACATGAAGACATGACCACATGACACATGACCACATGAAGACATGACCACATGAAGACATGAGACCACATGAAGACATGAGACCACATGAAGACATGAGACCACATGAAGACATGACCGACCACACGACCACATGAAGACACGACCACATGACACATGACCACATGAAGACACGACCACATGACTCATGACCACATGACCACATGAACACCAATATATCCTGTACGTCACGTACCAGTATTACCACAACCACAGACTCTACTCCCGACCAGCACTAGTATCATGACTAGGGTCGTTAGTAATAGCAGATCATCCACAGTATTTCTACTAACAATATCAAACATAAAACTACCAGACTCACCATCACCAACACTGTCTTACTCAAAAGATCCAGCAGATTATCATCACCATACACCCCCCCCCCCCCACCACCTCCCTCCGCCAAGTTACAAAGACGAACATCATTGAAATATCATCTCACCTTCAAAGGACAATATGGCAGTCTGTAAAACGGTCTAATACGCCTTAGACCTTGTAGAGACTTCACCCGTAAACATAATTGACAGAAAGTTCATAATATGCCTTCATCCTTGCAATACATACCACTACAGGAGTAAGTGTTAGTCAGTATAGCCCTTCGGACGGGGATCTGTAAGAGCGACTTAAGATGCCAAATCAGAAAACGACTGTGACCCATTATGACCCTTAGGACGGGATCTCGTAAAAGGTCATTTCTCTTTACAACTTCCACCCGACGCAGAACATTTCAAAATGCATTACTATAAGTGAGCAATGATATGGGACTTGCCAGTAGATGACAGGTCCAGCCCTCGCTTGTTGTTGTCAAGTCTTATTTTTGCTCTAGTCGATACTACAACCCTTGGTTACGCTGGTAAGGTCGTGCTCCAGGGTCGTGCTGTCGTGCTCCAGGGTCGTGCTGTCGTGCTCCAGGGTCGTGCTGTCGTGCTGCAGGGTCGTGCTGTCGTGCTGCAGGGTCGTGCTGTCGTGCTGCAGGGTCGTGCTGTCGTGCTGCAGGGTCGTGCTGTCGTGCTCAAGGAACGAACAAACAGCTAGTTGTATCCTCTGCATATAAAAGAAAATGGTGGAAGGAAAAATTGTGGACCGTGAGAGAGAGAGAGAGAGAGAGAGAGAGAGAGAGAGAGAGAGAGAGAGAGAGAGAGAGTACCACATGATACCGTTTCCAGGATGGAGGAAGACAAAAACATACGTCCTAGGAAAAATGTCTGAAAGTCTGGAAGGTTGTCAGTGAGACGGAAGCCCGGACGGAGTCTGGAAAATAATAAATGGGCGTTCCAGGGGAGATAGATAGATAGATAGGTAGATAGATAGATAGATAGATATAGATAGATAGATAGATAGATAGATAGATAGATGGATGGATGGATGGATGGATGGATAGATAAAGAAAATGCTAGTTCTATAAAACATAATTAACACTGTAATTAAATAATGATAGTGTATCTTCACAGGAAACTACCATGTGAGGTGAAGCAGGGAGGGAGATGAGGAATGGTTCCTCTATGATGGTGTGTGTGTGTCTGTGTGTGTGTGTGTAGGAATACAGAAAAGGTGCATAAATAAAAGCTTAAAAGCCTGGTTAAGGCGAGAGTAAACCTCCCTCACATGATAATGACACACAAGCTACGGGTAATCTGGAACTCAAGAAACAATTAGATTTTGTTGATTCCTCAAAGGTCGAGACACTGAGTGAGTCGCTGAAAGGTCGTGACCTTGACTTGTTCGTCAGAGGTCGTAATATTGATTGGGTCGTTAGAAGCCACGACCCTTAGTAGGTTATCAGAGGTCGCGACCTTGACCAGTGGGTTGTCAGGTCATCCCTTACCAGCTGGCTGGGAGGTCAGGGTTAGGGATGGTTGCAGGGAGGTCGCGACCTTGACTCGGTCGTCAGGATCGTCCCTGGCTGAGTAATGAGACGTCTGGTGGATTAATTGGTTTTCCAACACTGCATCATCACCTTCTCTCTCTCTCTCTCTCTCTCTCTCTCTCTCTCTCTCTCTCTCTCTCTCTCTCTCTCTCTCTCTCATCCTAAGAGAGAAGACTTAATCTACTTTCTCTTTTGTTCTCAGCAATGACGTGAAGATTGCCAGTAGAACCTTTAGTAATAGTTCTGGTGGTCGTGACTGCCAAACGACTTCCTGTACGACTTAGCTTTGCATACAAATGCTTTCCCTAACAATACAGAGCCTGGGAAGGTGAGTGTCTCCACACACTCACGTGAGAGGGACACTTGATGACCTGCTTCTGCCAAATGTAACTTCTTGAGCACGACGGTGCGACCCTCAAAGCATGAACATACGACCAGTAAGAACAATAGCACGACCCCTTGAGTGATATAGTATGGCTTTTTGAGCAACAAAGTACGACCCTCAAGCAAGACAGTGCGACCCATAAGCACAGCGGCACGACTCCTGAGCACTATACTATGACTTTTTGAGCACAACAGTACAACACAATGGTGCGACCCATGAGCACGACGGTATGACCTTCAGGTATCTTTGACCAAACCTATAAAGACCACATCACGTGTGGCTTCCTCTTACATAAGGTCCGTCTCGATGTGATCAAAGGTCCTACCGTCGTAATCAAGGGTCGTACCGTCGTAATCAAGGGTCGTACCGTCGTAATCAAGGGTCGTACCGTCGTAATCAAAGGTCCTACCGTCGTAATCAAGGGTCGTACCGTCGTAATCAAGGGTCGTACAGTCGTAATCAAAGGTCCTACCGTCGTAATCAAGGGTCGTACCGTCGTAATCAAGGGTCGTACCGTCGTAATCAAGGGTCCTACCGTCGTAATCAAGGGTCGTATCGTCGTGACCAAGGGTCGTACCGTCACATTAAATGGTCTGACAAAATATCTTTTGAATTAAATAATACATTTTATTCTGATGGAATGTCAATCCTTATAACCAGTTAACTACCGTAAGGAGAGGCAAGGGAAGGGTAATTAAAAACTACCTCGCTAACTGTAATGTAAATTAGTAGACACTTTACAGAATATGCAAATAAGTAACAGCTACGCCATGAAGGGTAAACTAAACCATTTAGTTCTGCCTCCTGTGTCATATGGCTGACGCTCCACTAAGTGACGCAGTAATAAGGCCTTTTGATGGACCTGCTTATTATTGCTGTCTTTAACACTATTCAGGGTCAAATACTGGTGGTGAGGTCGCGACCAAAGTCTCTCTCTCTCTCTCTCTCTCTCTCTCTCTCTCTCTCTCTCTCTCTCTCTCTCTCTCTCTCTCTCTCTAAAACCACAAGTAGTTCTGGTAAAAATACCAGTTTAGAACACCCATAAATCCATCATAAAGTTACAATTTCCGCACTTGTGGTTTAGCTGTGTGATACCCAGTTGTGTGGCTTCGCTCTGTAATGCCCACCTCTGTGGTTTGATTCTGTAATGAAGCCAATAACCATCTAACAACCACAACTGCTGGACTGACAGATCATATTACTTTATTATTTCACTAATGACACCATCGTTTTCCTCTTAATTACCTCCTCCTTGTATCTCCTGATCCCCAGGTCCAGAGGGCTAGGAATACACTAACTAGCCTTGTGATACAGTAAGGATCTTGATACAGGACGTGTCACCATACAGCAGCATCGCCACACATGAGGCGGGGTACAGCAAGTCTCATGATCAATAACAATGGACGATCTCAAATTCGAAAGTTCAGTTCCGACATGATATTTGAAACTGTGGAGATGAACTTCCTCTGATAAGCTCTCTCTCTCTCTCTCTCTCTCTCTCTCTCTCTCTCTCTCTCTCTCTCTCTCTCTCTCTCTCTCTCTCAAAGGAAGTTTGTTACTAACAAATAATAACAAGGTGGCTGATACAATGACTATGCTCCACAGATAAAAGCAAATAACTTATCTTTCATAAACCAAACATTATGGACGTCACAAACAAGGACATATAACAATTATTTTCAGACTCGCCAGATCAAATCCAGACCCTTCTAGAATTTCAATATTAAGTTACAATATTCATTAATCTAATACCCTTAACAATACTGTTTCACGTATCATCACCTTCACTCATATTTCAGTGCATGAAACAAAACATGAGTTTTACATAACAAACAAATACTGCTGTCAAATTTATCACAACTGTGTGTGTGTGTGTGTGTGTGTGTGTGTGTGTGTGTGTGTGTGTGTGTGTGTGTGTGTGTGTTTACAAAGTTCACGTTAGTAAAGGCCAGTGGAATAAAATCATAAATACCTGATGCTTTTCTACCACAGTCAAAACTCCAATAAAACACAAAAATTGTGATAGCACAATATTAACAGATAATGATGTATTCCTCGCAATGTACATAGCGTATCTGCCATGGTAATGTACACTATATAATATAGTTGGTGTACATGAAGATAGTAATACTATGTAGTGCACTAAACCATCATGATAATCTTATGTAGTAATAAACACGACCCCAGCACCAGATCTCTGTACACCATACACCAGTTTGTTCTGACATAAACATTAACACATTCTAATGAATTTCCAGGCGGGTCTGTTTCCACGTATCAAACCATCTTTGTCAGATCTTGTCATGGGAAAGTATGGTAGGAGGAGGTAGACAGCTTGTGATCTTCAACCACATCATGACTACAATAGATTCTTCAAATGGATGATACAGTTACCCAACCATTTTCCTGACATATGTATTATTCAATAGATCAATTTACATAAAAAAAAAAGATGAAAATGAAGTGCAGTCAAATTTTCTGTCACTTCTAACAAGATGGACTCATGTTGAAGCGAAGTAAATACTCTTATATTACCTCAATCATGAATAAGCATTGCCACCAAACCTGATGCTATATAATATATTGTAGTAATGTAATAATCTCATCCTATAACAATGATATACGTACGAACACAAAGAATAGATTCATCATGATAGATCCCCGATTTATCATAATGTCTTCACGCCAGCTGAGAACAGGTGTCATGTCAACGGAGTTAGTGTTATAAGGAAATCATAACACAACAGTGAAGTCCAGGAGACGTGCGCACACCATGTGTGAAGCGCCAGACGCGAGCCACTGGTCGATAACCTGACATCAAAGGTCACCATTATTTATCAAGGCTGGTCGCTAAAGCTTCAGTACAAGACGTACATCTCAACAAACGGAAGGACGTATATATCACTTCACATGAAGCTAATCTATACAAATACATCATCACCTCAACACGTTGCTGATGGTAGAGCGAAGCTTACCGTCCACTAACGAAAGTGGAAGACTTGTAGATTACCAAGCGTTAGTCTGTTTACCCGGCAGTTAGAGAACAGTTAGACTGCCTGGCCCCTCTGCTTACACCTTTGGCATCATTCTACTCCGTCAGGAATCACTATACTCCGTCAGGAATCAATCTACTCCGTCAGGAATCAATCTACTCCGTCAGGAATCAATCTACTCCGTCAGGAAATGGTCAACTCCTAAGCTGTTCTTGTAATTAACTCGGGGTTGCCACCTGCAATGTGACGTCGGAAAAGAAGGGATGATGATGATGATGATGATGATGATGAGAGAGAGAGAGAGAGAGAGAGAGAGAGAGAGAGAGAGAGAGAGAGAGAGAGAGAGAGAGAGAGAGAGAGAACCTACCTACGGCGACTCAGGTCAGGTCAGGTCAGGATGGGTCATCACCTGGAAATATCTGTATATCTAAGAGTCCAGCAAGGGGGAGGGGGGTGGGGACACTCCTGGACGTAGAATCATGAGGCAATCAACACTCGGCCTCCGGGAGACAGGCCACGGGGCGCACACCATCTCTTCATCAGCGTTTCTTAATTAACGACAACTTAATTAGCGGTCATCTTCCTCGCTCCACTTCCTACTCCACCACAAGAGTCCTCAGTCACCTCCACCGACACAAGACCTCCAGACCACCTCATCCACCCATACATGTCTTCCACTTTCATTCCCACCACCCTATCAACTCCAACCACCACTTCAGTTCTCACAACAAACTCCGCCAACACTTCAACCCTCCCTTGGTGGAAGCTTCTACATTACTTTCATCTAAACCATAGAACAGCGAACCACTGATACCAGCCTTACACTACTAATACTTATAATTCAGCATGTGATCGCTATAGTTACACCACTGATAGCTATCTTACAATACTGATACTTATATTTCAACATGTGAACCCTAAAGTTATACCACTGATAGCTATCGCATCCAGTGATGACTATAGTGAAACCCGTCATAGCAATCTTACGTCTATGATAGCAATAAGTCTGCCTGTGAGACCTATCTTACACCAGTGAAAACTATTGTTAAACCAACGATAACTATCTTTATCTCAAGTAAGTGATGGCTATCTTATACCAGTGAGAGATATAGTGCAAACAGTGATAGTTATCTGGCACTAGTAACAACAATCAATAACCAGATAACACACTTCCTGAAATGAGAACAAAAAACCTGAATAGAAAATAAGATGATAAAGGCACCGGGTAACGTTAAGTACGAGTATGGATGAGAACGTACAAGTCTGGTGAAGTACAATGAAAACCACGTCTAATTAACTGGGATTATGCACGTATGGGGTTGGAACCCGTCCTCAGGGGTCAGGTGTAGCCGCTCTTGCTAATGAACCGCAAGTCAAAGGTAAAGCCGCACACCACACCACACCACACCATACCAGGGTAATCAAGGTATTATGAACCATGCCAGACTTTCCCTGGATAATGTGTCGCTACCTGGGGCCCTACAACTGAGTCGCTGAGGGTTCCTCTATGTCTTTCCTGTGGGCCCTTGTAAACCTGTGAATGCTTGGGGTCCTCACGTGGTTATTCACTGTCTCTAATATCCCCCCCCCCACACACACACAGACACTGACAAGGTCAGCAACCAGCTGATGTGAGCCACCTGTGGCTGGTGTTGACACTGTGGACTAACATACATAACTAAAAAAAAATAACATTAATTTCTGTATATCATCAAAGGTTTCAATTGCTTTACTTCATCAACTTTACAAATAGCTCTCTCTCTCTCTCTCTCTCTCTCTCTCTCTCTCTCTCTCTCTCTCTCTCTCTCTCTCTCTCTCTCTCTCTCTCCCAGTGATACACGAATACATCATTACACCATCAGTCACCAATATTCATGTTTTCTGGCAGGTTAATGTGTTGTGCGGTCGTGAACATCAACCTCACATGGTCAAGTATGAACACAGCTGGAGATATAACAAGGCAATCGCTATACATAACCCAGTTACAAACCAACAAGTTACCTAAAAGAGTTTACCTCAGAACCAGCTGTGAGAGCTTCCTACATGGGAAGATGTGTGCTTTGCCACAACTACACCAGAGAGCAGGTCCCCTTGCTGTAGACGGCTCTATGTGCAGTGTATAAAAAGATTTTTTTTTTACTAAACTGACCTGAATAACAGAAGACTAAAAGGAAACCTTCCCCATAACATGTACAATAACAGAGTAGTTGGAGGGATGTAGCCCCGAGCCCACCTTGTGACTTGGGCTACATATATATATATATATATATATATATATATATATATATATATATATATATATATATATATATATATACCTCGCAAACGCGGGAGACAGCGACAAAGTATAAAAAAAAAAAAATATATATATATATATATATATATATATATATATATATATATATATATATATATATATATATGGAACAAGTTTTATCAAAACCACAAAATAACTTCACGTTCAGATGCCTCCCATAAACAGAGAAATTTATCACAATTTGATTTTATCATAAACGAGGCGATGAAGTTTTCCCTGAACGACGTTTTTTCTTCAATATTCGTCTTTATAGTCTTACAGTAGCAATGCAATCATACAAATGGAACGAGATTTACATAACCTTACAGAGTGGCTGTAGACCCTTCCTGAGGCAGGGGAATCTAGATATTTCAATATTACACGGACAGCAATGATCTGTACAACAGTATCTGGGGTAAATTCTAGAGAGCTAAAAAGAAATTTTTCCTTCTAGCTCTTTCCAAGTGTCACTCGCTTCTTTCTGTTCAGTTTCATACCACCAAACTTCATCCCCAGGAATAATATGAACACGTTGGGCATAACCACATCCACAAAACCCCACATAATCAACATCACAAAATCTTACCCAAAACTAAGGTGTTGTATACGTACATGTACGAGGGTCTTACCTGCTCCAGTATACAGCACAAACCACATACTTGGTGGGATTCCTCTTCCAACTCTCTCTCAGCAGAGTGAAATCAAAATGCGCGCGCGTGTGTGTGTGTGTGTGTGTGTTTGATAACTTGCCCTGCTGACACTCCTCTCCAACCATCCCTGTGTGTCATCGTTCATGGCGTTACCTTCTCCCTCGAGTACAAGGATCATTTTGGTCATCACTCTCGCATGCTGTCTGCACGTGTCAGCACCACTATGGTTTGGACCTGTGACTCTCGTCTGGCTGTTACTTTCCATACTTTATGTGTGAAGGTCAGCCATACGAGCATTAACCGTTATGTTACGGCTTTCTGGAACAATGAAACTGTAGACCTCTCTTCCTTCTTCCATCTTCTCCTCTGCCTAAAACCTTTCTGCTTAATTTCAAAAGTCAAGGCTACAGAACTTGAGCTCTGTTTGATTTCTTCATTTTCTTAACCCATTTTCCTTTCACCCAATATGGCCATAATCAAGACTACAGTGGAGACTGGTCGTCTCCTACTGAAGTGCTTTATTAAGATAAACCTATCCTATCCTAAACCTATCCTGCACTAACTGACTGTAAAGAGTTGTGTGCGCTCTCTCTCGCGCGCGCGCGTGTGTGTGTGTGTGTGTGTGTGTAAATAGGAAGGTCCGATCTACAGTAACCTGAGCCTTCTGATGTCTTAGCCTGTCTATCCTCCTAGATATTTAGACATACATTCCCCTACACACACACACACACACACACACACACACACACACACACATATTGTTTATGGTAGCCTCACCAGTGCATGGGGCTGGTACCTCTGTTAATGGTATTTCTGTTAATGGTAGCACTGTTTATGGTAGGCATTACTGGTGGTCATACCATGATGTAAATGGTTTTAACAGTAATCTGTATGTAAGTGAGGGAGCCAATGTGAGCGTATCATCACAACCAACGAAACACAAGACAATGTACTGGTGTTGTACTTTAGAATACCTCCAAGAATATTCTGATTCCTGGAAAATTATTCTCTCTCTTTTGAGTTAGAAATGTTTATAAACTTGGAAATGTCAGTAGGAATCTCTAATTAAAATCTCATCGATGTGCTAATTCTACCTATGGGAAGACGAATCTAAAGGTAACCTTTGTAAACCTTTCCTAATAATAATTATACCTTATGAAGAGGGAGGATGCTCTCCCTGCCAAGATCTCTCCTCAATAGAGGCAGTAGGTCGAACCGAGGCAGGGTCTTCCTCTTGTGTCCCGAGTGATCAGAACATTAGCAGGAAAGGTAGATAAAAGACTGGTCAGTGGGACTGACTAAAACACACTGGTCTGGTGAGTCAGACTGGAAAAGACTGATCACTCTGGTTGGAGGACTAATGAAGAGAAACTGGTGTGAGCATTCAAGGTCGCGAACTGATGAGAAAGACATTAGAGGAACTGGACGAAGTTGAGCTTATAAAGTTATACAAATGTAGAAGGATTAGAGGCAAGTTACAGAGGTGGGCACGAGACAAACCTCTCTCACTGGTGTGGCACGACATAACACACTTCTCACAGTTTGTGTCAATGGGGAAATGTCATTGCGTACGCTAACCTTATCTAACTTAACCAATCCAAACTTAATCCAACTTAGCCTTGTATAACTTAAACAAACCTAACTAGAAACATCCAGTCTAGTACTTTCTGAATAATATAAATATATGCAATGATATGTGTATGGGGGTGGGTTGGGCCATTTCTTTCGTCTGTTTCCTTGCGCTACCTCGCAAACGCGGGAGACAGCGACAAAGCAAAATAAAATAAAATAATAATGCAATGATATAAGTATATGCAATGATATAAGTATATATAATGATATAAGCATATGTAATGATATAAGCATATATAATCAATCTAAACAATATGTTTTATTGACGTAAGACAAATAGATTTGCATGACGTAGTGTCCTACGTCATAACCTGGTGACTTACACCTGCAACATACAGCACGAGGCAGTGTGGTGACATTATGTGGTGCATCAGAAGCCAGTGGCGTGTGCAACATTACCATGTGTGTTCCGGAATAAGATCACGTACCTATCAGGCTGTGACCAGAATAGTACACGTTAGGCAGGTCGCAGCTCACAGATCCGAACACGACCACTCTGCCTGTCTTAATTATGAACCCAAATTGTTATAAGTGACTAATTAGAAGTTATAATTATCCCCGAACAGACTAGGGACACGGAGGACACCTGACAAGGTAATTAGACAAGGAACGTCCATTTAATTGTTGATAAAGAAGCAATTCGTGGACTTCGCTTGGCCCAAAACTAAGATAAACTGAAAAAAATGAAACCAGTAATATCCTTAGCTATCTAAAGCTTTTTGACCAATCTAATGATATGATTAATATATTCAATGTAAGTGGAAGACACCAGACATCTGGATCAAGTTTATCATAAGTCATTTACACAGACGCTTTATGAAGAATTTAAACCTACAATCATTTCTGTGGTACGCATTTATAATCTCGTTGATAAAAATGGTTCATTTTCTTAAATGAATTGCAAGAAATATGACTGGTTTATTCTTAGGTTATCTACTACGTATATCAGTAAATTCCACACCATTTATACAATCACTACATCTCTAATGTTTAAATACTTTAAAAAATGATGAATTCACGCTTAGATATATATGTATTACCCATAATCTTCATTATAATTTCCGTAGCCACTACACTATCAACAGCTTCATGAACGGAGATTTGTACAGTGCTGACATGATCAGTATCTTACAAAGTAGGAAGGAGCGTTCGTTGTAGTGTTGTAAGTTGTGCGTGAATATAAGTCGTATTGCAATCTACGATGTAATTTGAAAATACAAAAGGAACTCCACCTTGTTAAGTGGGTATTTCAGACAAAAAAAAGTACGGGAAGGAAGGACTTCAAAACAATATCTTACTGAAAGTTATCTTAGAGTTTATATCTTAAACACAGAGAAGGTTTAAATAAGATATCAGATATGAACTGGGCCAATACTTCAAGAGTGTCGTTGTGCTTGAGAATGACTAGAGGAAACGATGTATTTCATACACCATAATCACTCCGACTGCGAGCCTGACCTCGCTAACATCTTACTACCGATACAAGGAACATTTCGTCTTCGGTTCGGAGCAACCGAGGCTGGTTCATATCATACACAGAAGCTTCAGAACATCTAGCAGCCATGAATATGCATCTCGTTCATTGCTAAAGCGGAGACAATGCCTAAGACACTCGCTAAATGAAGTTCAGAGGATCCGCTGGACGTTGTGCTGGGCAACAATCGACTGCGAGACGAAACTAAAGAATTACAACGTCCTAAGTGAAGGGTTCGTAGCACACACGAGCAAGGCGAAGTTATTCGTATTTCTTGTGTGGCGCAGGGAAGGAAAGAAAGTAAATACAAGCACAAACAAGATAATCCAAGAAGGAAATCGATATCATCAAGACACTCAGCTATCATCACTGTAGTGAGTGAGACAGCGGCCCATATCACAAGGAGGGAATGCGTCTGGAACAAAAAACTTCAAAATTATGTACAAGTCTCTTCCCTCTGTCCCACCTGGGTGTCTGTCGGGCTGCCTGTCTGTCTCTGAATAAGTTATGTACGAGTAATATGTATTAAAGTAGACGTTGTGTCATCTATGTATGTAGTCATGTTTAGCTGGCATTTTCGGTTTCTGGTGTTTCTTTATCTGCTTGGGTATGGTGTATTGTTCGGATCACATACACACACACACACACACACACACACACACACACACACACACACACCGTGGTATAGTGGGTTAGTGTTGCTGACCATGAATTATTCGATTTCGAAACCTGTTTCGGCAGTCTAACCACAACCAATCCCAGCTGTTCATTCTCCCTTTGTGGTTGGACCATAAATGGATACTTTACTTACGCTTGTGTGTGTGTGTGTGTGTGTGTGTGTGTGTGTGTGTGTGTGTGTGTGTGTGTAGACAAAGTGGCAGACATAATACATATATACAAGGTCAAGAGACGGGACAACATGAGTGAAAAACTCTTCCCGTAACACACACACAGTAATCACATACAGGAGTGATGGGTGGGTAACGCCTTTAGCATGAGAATACTTTACAACAAGACGGTAAACACCGGATCAAGACCCCTCATTATGACACTAACGACCCAATATGACACCTTATCATGACCCTTAAGTATGATGAGCTAACCTCCGACTTACCATCAGGGCTCGATCTCACCAAGCACTGACTTCCACTCCAGCCTAACGTAAGTAACCTAACCTAACCTAACCTAACCTCACCCCGGACTCCCGGGCTGACGAGCCTCAGCGTCGTGCTTTGTAATCCTCAGTAATCCCCTGAGAGTTAATCAAGAGGAACATAACGAGAACAAGGAAACTAGATTATAGTAACAAGAAATCCTTCTTCAAGCCAAACCTGGCAACGTTAGAAACTCAGACCAGAAATTAGAAAATGCAATAAATATATATATATATATATATATATATATATATATATATATATATATATATATATTATCCCTGAGGATAGGGGATTAGGAATACTTCCCACGTATTCCCTGCGTGTCGTAGAAGGCGACTAAAAGGGGAGGGAGCGGGGGGCTGGAAATCCTCCCCTCTCTTTTTTTTTTTTTTTTCCAAAAGAAGGAACAGAGGGGGCCAGGTGAGGATATTCCAAAAAAAGGCCCAGTCCTCTGTTCTTAACGCTACCTCGCTATCGCGGGAAATGACGAATACTATGAAAAAAAAAAAAAAAAAAATATATATATATATATATATATATATATATATATATATATATATATATATATACATAAACTTTTTCCCCTGTGCACCTGCTAGTATAATATTAACGCTTCTGTTCGTATCTAATTTTGAGTTGATGACTTCCAGTGTTACTACATCCTCCCCAGAGGAAGGAGGGAGGGGAGGAGGGGGGGTGCCCTGCCACTCACAAGGTATGGAAGCATCGCTGCTGGAGCCTGGAACGCGGCGCGCCTGAAGATCAGTTCTATATCGAGGCAGAAAAAGTTAAACCAACGATTTCCTCGAGGACTGGATAGCTCCCCATGCAAAGCCCCTCCATCTTATTAACTTGGAATAAGGATTTCCTCGTGAGCCAAAATGTGTCAATATCTTGTGAAGATGGAGTCTCATTCTGTGAGATAGATTGAAAGAGGATGAGCTGCCTCACTAACTCACGTTCGTGGACCTCATTTTTCAGTTATCTTCATGAAAGTGAAAATGTCACATTCCTGTGACCACTGAATGACGTAATCGAGTGACTCAAGCAGTGGTTTACATGACTACACCTGTGTAACAGTCTCTCACAGACTACAATCTCCAAGACAAAACTGTATCATAATGAAATAAATGTCCGACTTCAGAGGCTTGAATGGCCGCCTTGTTTAGCTGGAATGTACTGGCGTGGTGAAGCAGTTGAATCAGATCGAGACAATGAAGCAAGCAATACGTCTAGCGAAGAAAGACGGCTTCAGTTAAGCAGGTAAATCAGTTCCAAACAAAGAACCATTCAGGTCCGAATAAGAGACAGTTTCACGGAAGCAGCCGAATCAATCGAAAGAAATATCCAGAGAGAGAGAGAGAGAGAGAGAGAGAGAGAGAGAGAGAGAGAGAGAGAGAGAGAGAGAGAGAGAATGCGAGACTTGCCGGGAAGAGATAAGTGTTCAAGCCATAGATCACATACGACTGATCTATAAGGTAAACATTTCCTCTTCACTTCCAGATCTTTCAAAACGATCTCTCCAACTTTTCAATTCCTTGAAAGGTACAAGTGGCTTCATTTGACATTTACACAAGCCAATATATGCAACACAGAGCCGACTAAGCTAACATTCTATACGGAAAAAATAAACGCTGAAATGAACGCAGGTGGAATGAAAGAGGCTGGATGGGACACGATCCAAGGAGAATTTTAACAGTGTGGTAATGACAAACATAAACGTAGCAAATAAGCGACTAAAATCACACACACACACACACACACACACACACACACACACATACACACACACACACTCAGGTACATAAAAGAAAAGCGTCGATATGATTCTAATCTATCAGGAAACAAGCTACAGCAACGTATGTGTGAGAAGGACTTGGGTGCTGATATGGTACCTAACCTGTCGTCACAACATAACACTTGGAGAAATGTAAAGGAGACAGACTGGCTGCTGAAAAGTTCCAAAACTGCTTTCAGGTACAAGGATAAGGAAACGTTCAGATAGCTATTCACAATGTAAACCAGAACCAGACTGAAGCATGCTTCTCTCACTGAAAAAAATACAAAGAATTAAAGAAGGCTCAAATGAGAACATTAAAGATGGTTCCTAAAATACAAGACACGAGTTACAAGACGTTAGAGGCCAGACATTGACTTAACATGGCAAAGAGAAGAGTAAGACGTGACTTAATCAAAACTTTTTCTCAAAGACTCTCGCCTTGACCCTCTGAGGCTTACTCCTTGCCCTCCAAGACTCTCTTCTCTCTCCTTCAATGCTCCCTCCTTGCCCTCCAAAGCTCCATCTACACTCATCCAAGGTCTCTCTCTCTCCAAGACTCCCTCCTTACCCCTCCAAGCTCCTACCTATGCCTTCCCTCCCAGAAGCCCTCCAACAGGCCAGCGGATGCAAAGGTTATGACTGGTCGATACGTGGGAGGAGGACGACTTTAGAAAACCGATAGCTGTCCATTATTCAGGACTGTGTTGTCGTCCAGCTGCCTGGGCATCGCTCTTGGTGGTGAGCGGTGCGCCACGACCCGGCTCTGTTAGCAGTTAACGACGAATCTTTGAAGTGAATAAATGGCGGACTCTTGGCCATTCGTGACGGCCCGAGGGAATCACAGATAAAACAGACAACGATCGTCTGGTTGATCACTGCTGCTGTACTACCTCTACACGTCGTGTACGACTCATACGGGTCTTCCTACGATTCCTCTACGGCCACTAAACCAAATGTTGATCCCAGATGGTTCACCCTCTACCCTGTCCACGGTGCCAAGGGACGCCCCCCCCCCCTCCAAAGGAAGATGGCCGGGTTTCTGGGCCATAAATATGTGGTAGATTGTGGTAATTGTGCCGTATGTGGTTGAGGGTGGAGACGCCCCTGCCATTTCCTTGGTGGAGGGACGAGACTCTCCGGCAATCTCCCTGATGGAGGGTGGAGACGCCCCACCATCTGCCTGGCCACCCGACCCGTGTGTGTGTAAGGACGGCTGCGGTGGATGGCTAGTCAAGTTAGTTACGTCTGTCGTATACACCTTGTGTCTGTACACAGATCTGGAACTTCTACACACACACACACACACACACACACACACACACAAACGTGCTCTCATGTGTAATTCCTGTTTAGTGCAAGTATTTGTATGTATAAATATGCGTTTTTGAAATGCATACCCATACATACTAGTAGCTAATAAGTAAGAATAAACACTGTCGTTAATAATAGTGGCTGTATTAATACGAAAATACATTGCCATCCATACAAGCGGCTGCATGAATACGTTTATACATTATCCACCCACACATCGTATCTTCTACAAGTGTCACACCCATAATACTTCCAGTTACGATGACACAGGTGTAGTACACCCTCCTGCCCTGGGTACACCATACACCCGAGACCTCCTGCCCTGGGTACACCATACACCCGAGACCTCCTGCCCTGGGTACACCATACACCCGAGACCTCCTGCCCTGGGTACACCATACACCCGAGACCTCCTGCCCTGGGTACACCATACACCCGAGACCTCCTGCCCTGGGTACACCATACACCCGAGACCTCCTGCCCTGGGTACACCATACAACCCGGTGATTAACGACCATTTTGAGGGATTCATGGTAATCATCCTTGACGTCACATCATCCATGACGTCAAGTTACCCTTGCCACCCCCCCCCCCTCCCCCTCTCCAACATCCCAGAAGTCCACCCCCCCACCCCCTTCTCTCACCCCAGGTGTTGCTCGAAAGGTTAAACAGCGTTTGGAGGAGGAGTGATGAATACCTCGAGGGCTTACCATGTGCAGAAGGATTACCTCCGTCTGTGTGGGTGTTGTACGAGGGGGAGGGTAGGGAGGGAGGCACGGAGGAAGGCAGGCATGGAGGCAGGGAGTGAGTGAGAGGGGAGAGAGATTTGTGTCTGTTTGTCTGTGAGTGTGTGTAAAGAGAGCTTTATATAAGGTTAGGTTCCATGAGTATATGTCCCTATACGATATGTTTTAGTATCAGTGCCAACGTTCACTTATGCGCGTCCCGTTCATTACTTCCACAAAAAGCTTTAATTTCAGATTTTGAAAAGAAAAAGATTCAATCCTATTCAGACGATTTTTCGAACCAGTTTTTCTAGAGTGTTCACGTGGCTATGAAATATGACCATCATACTCAAGTGTAAATAACATATTCTACAGTCACTGTCAACACATGATCAAACACCAGCCACGAGCGTGCCTAAGTCCTACCTACAGCCCGTCTAAAGTAAACCAAAATATCAAGAGCAAATTCATATTTTGGACAACTTTTTCTGACCCCAAGCTCGAATCTCAGACCAAACAGCAGTTACACTGTCAGTTACTTCAGACTTTGCTGGAATAATTTTCTCATTCTGGAAAGCATCAGACTTGAGCAGCTGCAGATTCGTACATTGAGACAAATGGTAGGAACACTACATCCAGCAGACTTTCTTCTCTGTACCTGACACTTGAAGGTATAGACCTACTGTCTCTCTGTTGCACGAGACACTCCTCTGCTGCCTAGACTCACGTTACTGATTGATCAAGCTGTTGGTTGATGAAGAGGGTGTGGGACGTCCAATGTTGACACGGTTATAGCAAAGTACATATACATAGGTGTTGGTACAGTCTGCTTATAGCAGAGGAATGCAGACGGCACGGAATGATACTGGTTCAGTACACCAGACGATATAGTATGATACTGGTACACTAGTCCAGTTGGGACAGTATGATAATTGTGAAATAATCCAAACGGTACAGCATCATAGCGGTACAGTCGTGCAGGCGGTACAGCATCATAGCGGTACAGTCGTCCAGACGGTACAGCATCATAGCGGTACAGTCGTCCAGACGGTACAGCATCACAGCGGTACAGTCGTCCAGTATGATAATGGTGCAGTGTGTGGTCAGAGATACAGACCAACACGGGGACCCACCAGGTAAGGGGCTGCTGCACCTGTCAACTTTGTTTCTGGCTCTGTTGGTCAACTTGCTTCCCCCGTCCAACATCACACATCCACCTCCATCCATTTCTCCCCGCTAAATCTTTAATTATCAATCAGTTTGATCAGGTTGTCGAGTTATTCTCCGGTTACTAAAGCTGTCACTGTTTTCCCTCGTTCAGTCACTCGGTAATGTCAACACAGCCATCATCATGGGCTGCAGGATGGATAGCTGTCCGCTCTAAAGTCTCTCCTCAACCACGTCAATCTCGAGAGTACACCAGCAATATTGATGCAGCTGGTGTGTATGTATGTATGTTGCTTGTTGCTTGGTCCCCGCCTGTGGCTACCGGTGATGGTGCTGCTGGCTTACTGCCTGGCGGTCTTGTCTGTCATGGTGGCCCACACGATCAATACACCATCAAGTACACTTGAAAAATTAAGAACAGCTCGGCTTTCCTCCATTTCATCCTCAGCTTCACTGATGACGATAACATATCTCATCCATCTCACACACACACATAGATACGCGCGCGAAACTGTTTGCGTAGCGGTCAACATTTGGAACTACGAATTCCGGGTTCAGATCCCGGACATGATGGGCGGCATAGTAAATACAGCTCTTCATCCTTCCTCTAGGGAGAATGAGTTCATAGGTCCCTGGTGGAAGCTAGGGAGAAAGTAGCTACTTATTTGTCCTGTGTGGATGCGGGGTGGGGGTTAGTGCTGCACTCATGGGGCCCATCTCTTCAACTTTCTCTTCTACAATACAGCTTCTCAAACGACTGTATGCTGTCCAGATTCACAATTTCCTCATTCAGTTTATGATACTAACATTGGCTACCCGTAAACGATAAAAGTTTTCCTTTACATCTTTTGTAACAAGTTTCTTGCTGATCTCATGATAAGTTCTGTAGTTCTTCTAACTTTGCATCTTTCGAAGAAGTGTTCACTGTTGATGTTATCAAACTAGTTTAAAAACTAAAAGATTGCCATGAAGTCACGCCCTACTCTTCTTCCTTCCCTGGAGGAATATATATATATATATATATATATATATATATATATATATATATATATATATATATATATATATATATATATATATATAATGAAGAAGAAATTAATCGAAATAAATGAACTTCTTGAGAAAGATAATAATCAGTCAAGATCACAGTTGTCAAAAATCATCACATGTAGCACTAGCCAGGAGAGATAACACACCAAGACCTCACCAAGATAAGAGTTGAAGGATCTCCTTACGAGTACTAGTCATGCAGATACATGATCCCACCAGGGACGACTGATGAAACCCGAGATGAACAACACAATACAGAAGAGTAGGTGTCTGGCAACCCCCACCCAACCATACAAGCGGTAAAGTAATCAACCCGCAGTATCAGTCGATGGCATCTGGCAACCCAGCCATGACCCTTCCCTGCAGCCTACGAAAAAAAAAGTTGCAGGCTGAGCAGGTGTCCTCCTCCATACTAGTAATGATCATCAAGATCAGTCATAGTTATGTTAATTCGAGGAATCACTGGCTTTATTGACAAGAGCTGGGACATATGAGACTACTGTTGCAAGATGATGAAAATTGTCTTCCACAGTTTCAGTTGATGATATAGAAGGATCGTCCTGTATGTGAGGCGACAGAGGATCCTGGCGCATGTTGGCCGTGTGGCTCTGTGTAGGTAATCATACTAAGACTTACCTACCTGCACCCACTCACCTCTTACTGTCATCAACGAGATCATGCAACTCTCTCTCTCTCTGTCTGTCTCTCTCTCTCTCTCTCTCTCTCTCTCTCTCTCTCTATATATATATATATATATATATATATATATATATATATATATATATATATATATATATATATATATATATATATCGTGAGCGTTGGTTCTGCCTCAAGATATAATGTAGGGGTACGTAATGGTAGAGAGGTACTCACTTAGATTGGTAGGAAGGAAGGAAGGTAATTAGATAGGGAGGTAAGTGAACGCTTGGTGTCAAGAGATAATGGTCTTCCTGGTAGGTTCATTATGCTGGCATACTAGACTTGTGTCCTGTATGTACATAATCCATGTCCATCTTCTTAACCACTTCACTCACACTCTTTATCCTCAACAGCTGTTGCCAACTGTCCGCTGTCAGGTCCAGCCTTGGTGTGGACAATGACTTACGTCCACCTTCGCCGTAAAAATATTCATAACAGCAAATAAACTTTTGATGATTGGTTACCGTTGCAATAATAGTTTGAAGAACAAGTAGATGTGATGAAAACATACTGATGCATGTTGCCTGATCATTATTTGGTGGTAAAGAGGATGTGTTCAGGAGGCATGGAACACATCATGAGGAACATCATGAGAGGACTAGTGCTAGGTAGGTAGGTAGGAACGAGGTGAACACTGTCCTGCATAAAACGTTCCACTGACGCGCCTGCCACATGGGAGGCACGGGGTAAATGGTCGTGGGAACCACGTACAGGGTAGATGGGGGTGGGAACCACGTACAGGGAAGGGGGTGGGAACCAGACTTTCAACCAGACAGGATGGCCAAGCTTTCATCAGTGAAGACCTGAAGCTGATGGACTGAAACTGACAAACTGGGATGAGAAAAACTCGCATAAATTGCAGGAGGTGAGGAGAAGCAGAGGAGTAACATAGCAGACATGAACGTTATCAGACATGACCTGCGTGTGTGGGGTGCAGGTAAAGCCTGCTACATGTTGGGAGGTGATGATGTTCTGCTGGAAGGATAACTAAAAGTACAGTCCTACACTTGTGGTGCTAGGGGCAGCAGGTAACTCGTTCCCCCTACCCCAACCCCTGGCTCTCTCTCTCTCTCTCTCTCTCTCTCTCTCTCTCTCTGTTTATCCAATGTTTACACTCGGAACCAGTAATATTCAACAAAGGTTCTGCTACACTGAGGTAAGAACAATCTTCTTCCAGGTTATTTACTGTTGTTTCTCTTCCTCTTGTATTACACATACCAAAAACACAACATATTTTTCACAATATCTATCTAACGTCTTTCATTATTCTCCTTCATTACATTTCCTCATTCTTCACTTTCCATCCATATATTCCCTCACACCTCACTACCTATCACGGTTCCCTCACTCTACGTCACTCATGATGGTTGCACCAGATAACAAGTCTCCTGATCCACATCATGACAACATGTGTGGCAGACTTGCCTGCCATATGTGGACGATCATGGCTACCTAATGAACCCCTTGAGCACAAAGGTACGACCCTTGGGTATAATGACCTGACCTTACCTTTAAGGGTCGTGCTGAGGGGCTGCAACGTTGTACGGAAAGGTTGTAATGTTGCTTTCAAGGTTGGTAAGGTGGCGCTCAAGGTTACACTGACCATCTAAACAGGAAGTGACCAACACCCGACCACGACCACCACCTGACCTGTACTATGTGAGGCAGCCGGCCAGACATACATATACTACAACAACACTATCTCTCACTCCCTCCAACATTATCTCTCACTCCCTGCACCATTATCTCTCACTCCCTGCAACATTATCTCTCACTCCCTGCAACATTATCTCTCACTCCCTGCAACACTATCTCTCACTCCCTGCAACATTATCTCTCACTCCCTGCAACATTATCTCTCACTCCCTGCAACATTATCTCTCACTCCCTGCAACACTATCTCTCACTCCCTCCAACATTATCTCTCACTCCCTGCAACATTATCTCTCACTCCCTGCAACATTATCTCTCACTCCCTGCAACATTATCTCTCACTCCCTGCAACATTATCTCTCACTCCCTGCAACATTATCTCTCACTCCCTGCAACATTATCTCTCACTCCCTGCAACATTATCTCTCACTCCCTGCAACACTATCTCTCACTCCCTGCAACATTATCTCTCACTCCCTGCAACACTATCTCTCACTCCCTGCAACATTATCTCTCACTCCCTGCAACACTATCTCTCACTCCATGCAACATTATCTCTCACTTCCTGCAACATTATCTCTCACTCTGCAGAAAATAAGAGAACCACAAACAAACAAACCTGCAGTAGATGGGAATATTACTGACATACAGAGATATGTCCACTACTGGGCTGTATTGAATGAGTCACATATACGAAAAGTTTCTGATGTAAAACATAATTAATCATCATAATGATGTTTGATGACCTGGCCACTGACCGTCTTACAACATCTCTGTGTAATGCTCTGACACCACGGCTCATGATGATAGATTATATAAACATGCATGATAGATAAGGTGCACGATAGATGATAGATAAGGTGCACGATAGATGATAGATAAGGTGCACGATAGATGATAGATAAGGTGCACGATAGATGATAGATAAGGTGCACGATAGATGATAGATAAGAAGCACGGTAGATGATAGATAAGGTGCACGATAGATGATAGATAAGGTGCACGATAGATGATAGACACGATGCAGGAAAGATCAGTCCACGCTAATTCAGAGCAAGATTGATCCTGGAAGGTCGAGATCGAGGTGATGGCATGTTGGAGATGGGAAGTCTGGGATGTGATGGCATGTTGGAGATGGGAAGTCTGGGATGTGATGGCATGTTGGAGATGGGAAGTCTGGGATGTGGTGGGATGTTGGAGATGGGAAGTCTGGGATGTGATGGGATGTTGGAGACCGGATTGAAAGAGAGGATGGCTGGAGGTGGTGGAGGTGGGGGGGGGGGGGGGGGGGGGGGGGGGGGGGGACCCATGATGTAAACTGTTCACTTTAATATTGTCAATACTGAGTGAAGCTCTCAGGTGAGGCTGGCTGGCTGTACCTGTGGTGATAACCGTGCTAATAATGGTGATCGTTGTGATGATGATGATGATGGTGGCGGTGGTAGTGATGATGATGGTGACATTGAACAATCAACATGTCTTCTATCCCTAGTGAGGAACACCTGAGTTACTGACCAGATAGAAAACGTTGTATGTGTTGACTTGATGAGTTAGCTTTATGAGCGGTAACAACACACAATCATAATAACAGATAACTAGAGACAGTTATAAAGACCGTATGAAAGAGTTGGACTGTCAGTATACATACCAACAATATCAAGTATCATACAAAATTTTCCCAGGACATTTTAAATCATTTTACTAACCAAGTCAAAATTGGTCTCGTTCATACCATATGTGACCAGAAACGATCTGACACATCTTGTATAATGGTAAAAAACTCCCACTTAGATATTTCATTATAACAAAAACATTGCATTAAGAGATCATTTCAACCTCAAAGAAAAACATTCATGAATTTCCAGATATCTTCATGGAGAATTTCTGCAAAATTACTGGAACACTGAAGATATATTACTGATAACATTAATATAATCATAAAACTATATTAACTGGAACACTGCAGAAATATAACTAATAACATTAAAGTCATATAATCATGAAAGTATCGGAACACTAGTGACATATAATATTAATATAATCATAAAATTATCATAACACTAGAGATGTAATACTTCTAACATTAAGTAATATAATCACAAAATCAGTGGAATACTAAAGATATATTACCGATTACATTAAGTTATATAACCACCAAAGAGAGATGATATAAAACGAAAGATTCTGTAGCTTCCAGATACCATTTTAATGAGTCAATATAAATCGCTCGTAACTTACATAATGGGAAATATAAAACGAATCTTTGCGTGACCTCCGCGGAAAACGCTGCTCCCCCACCACACACATCTCGCTCCTCAAGTGTAAATAAACCTCAGAGACAGTAAACTCAATCCAACTCAAGCAAGATATCTCACGTTTAACGACCGTATATATGGGTTAACGATCGTACGTATGGGTTAACGAAGGAAAGCTTCCAGTGTAGGTATGGGCAAGACCTCCTGCCAGGGAAGAACCCGTTGTACGACCTCCTGCCAGGGAAGAACCCATCGTAAGACCTCCAGGTCTTCTGTTTCTGCTATTCTATTTCCGTTTACATTACCCATCGTTACTGAACCCCTCGTTTCTAACTTGGCACAAACCTCCTATCACGGAATGACAATAACAATACGACAATTTCTCTCAATAAAAAGGATCTCAGAGCATTCTAAAGGATCCTAAAATTTGGTGACGAAAGAAAGCGTCTCGTTCCAGTCCCAACCAAGGAAGCATCCAAGCCCATCTGGGATCGTGCCAAATGGCCTCTTCATGGCAATCGACGGTGAGGGAAGTGTACTGATGTGGTACGAACAGCTGCAGCAGACGAGCATGTTTCTGGCTACTAGAAAAGCATGTTTCTGGTCACCACAGGAGCGTGTCTGGCTACTAGAGAAGCATGTTTCTGGTCTCCACACAAGCATGTTTCTGGTCACCTCAGGAGCGTGTGTCTGGCCACCAAAGGGGCGTGTTTCGGCCTAACATAAAAGAATGGAGACGGACGGGGTGGCAGGCTGCAGCGTAGCTAGAGCATAAATTGCTGGTAGTCCACGACGGGGTCTGGGACCTGGCTGGCGCGCCACGCAGCGGAAGGCGTTTGTAAAATAGGCGACGGTGTTCATGACAGACTAAGACCAGGTACTACAGCCTATATCCTGTATGGTCAGACACACTCCTGGTAACCAACATTCACCAGCCAACACTAAATGTTTAGATCTAATCAAAGGCTCTCTATACACTATGCTAAAGATGTTACCGAGTTTCTGCATTATTACCATTCATCTGCCATCCTATTTATGACCGTGTGCTGTGCTCACCTTCAGGGCAACAATGTACGTAATGTATGTGCTTCAAAATGTTTTCATATAATTCCTTTACAAAGTGATACAATATCACTCGTCAGTCTGACAAAGACAGTGGGAGTGATGAGGAAATAACACTTGAAGACTGAGCGAGTGGGAACTCTAGAAGCAAAGCCGTCAAGAGTACAAGACGAGAAGCCTTCACAAGATGCCGCGTGGAGATCACAGTGTCCATAAACTCTGAGCTGAATGATAAACTTGGGAATAAAGAGAGACGTTCGAGGTACTGACATGACAATCACGAGGCGAAAGCAGATATAAGGAGACTAACACAGCTGGCAATCTTAAAGGTTATATCCAGATTTTGAGGGCAGGACAAGAGTGCAGCTTATAAGCAGACTTTCAGATGTTTACAATAGATCACAACATATGTTCGAAGCAGAGATGTAGACCACATGATCATATATGTACTCTGGAGGTTGTTGCCCTTAAATGTTTACGTCTGGAGACTTAAAGGCACTGGATATAGATGGATTCATTGATTGTATATGAGACAGAGATCTGTACACAGGTTATGATGCTATGGTAGTCAAACAACTGATTAACCTGTTATGTAAGGTCTAACTCTAACATCTTGAGTTAGTACTGCTAAAAACTTGAACACATTTGAATTACGTCACCATATCGTCTTGGATTTTTTTTTTTTTTTTGCACTGGAACATCTTCCTTCGAGTCCAGGAAACTCGGTTAAAATTTTCATTATGCTCTTCAGAATCTGCTTCGAAATAGGTCTTCATAACTGCAACAATGAACAGCCTCTGTTATAAGATCAGTAGAGCCAGATGCATCGCCCGTGGAGAGGCAGTAATCGTCATAACGATAATACAAAAGAAGTATCGTAATTCACTCCAACCAGCCAATACTGACGTTGCAAGGAGGAGGAGGAGGAGGAGGAGGTGCTGTGAACTGTCGAACTAATGTCATTAGAGGGATGATTTAAGTACACTTATCATGAGATGGATCATGATATCATGATATAGATGTGGAACATTAAGATCATAAAGGATGTATCACCGTTTATTAAACAACTATGTAGCTGGCTGACTTGCACATTATGAGATAAGCACTTCGTGTAGAGGAGATAACATTATACCACCATAACCTGTAGCGCGGGGCATCATGGACGTGGAGGTTGCAGGAGTCGTGGAGGAGGGGGGAGACATAGGAGGGTAGTCCTCAGTTTGTTGGAGGTAGTGCTATGGTGGTGGTGGTGGTGGTGAGGGTAGTATCAGCTCGCACAGGGTCTCCCCAGGGAGGGTATTGCTCAGTTTGCAGGGGGTAGTCCTTTGTTGGTGGTGGGGGAGTAGGATCAGCCCGCTGGGGATGAGTCCTCTGCAGGTGGGGGGGGGGAAGGTATAATGCTCAGGGGTACCGGCCAGGTAATCACCTCAGTAATGGTTGCCAACGTACCTCACGACTGTAAGATATCAATCATGATGGAACAAGTTATCATTTGTTGTTTGCTATCTTGATTATATGACGTAATGTTATGATACTCCATACTGATGCTTCTTCATGATCATATATATATATATATATATATATATATATATATATATATATATATATATATATATATATATATTCCTATGAGTCCACGGGGAAAATGGAACACAAGTTCCGAAGTGAACTTTCGTGTAATAATCACATCATCAGGGGAGACACGAGAGAAATATAAGTCAGTTGATATACAACGAAGAGACGTAGCTACGACGCCATTTGGTAAACATGTAATTCTCCAAGACAGACAACGAGCGGATCTTAAACTTATTATTTTAGAGAGAGAGAGAGAGAGAGAGAGAGAGAGAGAGAGAGAGAGAGAGAGAGAGAGAGAGAGAGAGAGAGGAGAGAGAGCAAAATATATCTCATGTTTCATGACGTTACACCTGATAAGACTGTCAGCGAAATTAAAGCAAATCAATATCTTTGTGCCTCAAATCAAAAGTTGCTGAACTCTTTAAAAAAAACAATACCAGATAGTTAGATACTAAAGTTTATGATGATACAATGTGGACTGTCCCTTATCACTTTATGTTTTTCAAAGTTTCCGAACTCTTGTCAAAGTTTAATGTAAGAACTTACAGTTATGAAGGGTCTTCCTCCTCCCCTGACTGATACCTCAGGTCGTGTGGAGGAGGTAGCATGAAGACCATCAGTTGGTCGTGTGCTGTATCATGATATGATTCTCCTGGTCATGTTCTGCCTCTTAACTGCCTTATGGAAATGATTCTTAGATTTTGTGTAAAACTCAGTACAGCAATGTTATCTTGGTACAGTACTTCTGACGCTCTTACTGCCTTAAACCCTTAATACAACGGACCCTGAAGGACGAGTTACGACTCTTGGGTATGATGGTCTGGTATTTGACCAAGCCCTTCACGGCAGGTCAAAGGAGAAGCAGTTGCTTGCCCGGGAGTTGTACTTCAGCAGTCGTACCGTCGTCCTGCAGGAGTGAACCGTTAGGCTCAAGACGTTCTTCTGCTCATCTGAGCTACGACACAGTCGTGGAAGATATTGTCTTTAGAAACAAAAAACTAACGTCCGTCGCAATTATGAAAATATAATCTGTCAATACGTCAAGAAATTATAGAGAAGGACTGACTACACAAAATAACCAAACTGATGCAGAACTTATAACTAACCAAACTGATGCAGACCTTATAACTAACCAAACTGATGCAGATCTTATAACTAACCAAACTGATGCAGACCTTATAACTAACCAAACTGATGCAGATCTTATAACTAACCAAACTGATGCAGACCTTATAACTAACCAAACTGATGCAGATCTTATAACTAACCAAACTGATGCAGATCTTATAACTAACCAAACTGATGCAGACCTTATAACTAACCAAACTGATGCAGATCTTATAACTAACCAAACTGATGCAGACCTTATAACTAACCAAACTGATGCAGACCTTATAACTAACCAAACTGATGCAGACCTTATAACTAACCAAACTGATGCAGATCTTATAACTAACCAAACTGATGCAGACCTTCTAACTAACCAAACTAATGCAGACCTTCTAACTAACCAATCTGATGCAGACCTTATAACTAACCTAACAACAACTGAATCTGGGAAAGATGAAGATCTTATCTTGCTTTTATGCCATCATTGTGCGACACACCATCCATCCCTACCTTACGGCACAAGCTTGTGGTAAGTACTGGGAGGAAGGTAGACTCTCCCTCTCTCTCTCTCTCTCTCTCTCTCTCTCTCTCTCTCTCTCTCATATCTTTTAAGGTAGGGGATGATAGATAGCCACCGACCAGGGAGGTTATACCCGCCTGAGTGTAGGAAGAGTTAGTGAGGCTGTACAGTGAAACAGCACTTTAATGCCTCAAGATTCACTATTGTGGCACGGGCTGCTGTCTGTCACTCTACAACCACATGTGGGCTGCTGTCTGTCACTCTACAACCATACAATCACTCCATCTCACACATAACAACACGTAATATACAAGCAGTTCTTCGCAACTCTGGCAATCTGGCCTTACGTAAACACGGGTCTGACGTCATCATTCCACGCCATCAAAGTCAAACCAAAATAATGAGCGTAAAGTTGTAAGGGCCAGAAAACAAGATCAAACTGTTAGTGTGTAAAATCTAGTATTTCTATACACTACCAGTTCTCAACAGTTTTCTGGCACAAGAATTTTACTTCCATTATAATTTGCCTTTGATACATGTTGATGAAATGATGACCAATAGTATGGTACATGTTGATTACGAAATGATGGCCACTTGCATGATAGTACACAAGCTGTAAAATGTCTTCATATTGTCCAGAGTCAATTGCCGTTTGGCCAGTCATTATATGTGCGTCATGTGTGTTGTGTTATATATTCAGTGCCGTTAACAGCAGACGATTGTCTGGCATGTTTATAAATTCTTATTTGTTTTCATTGTTACATGTGAATTATTTTTCTTGGTCATGAAGAATATGTTTTCAATGACTGTGACTTCTGGCATTAGTTACTGTCCTTACCTGGGACAGATGAAAGTGATTTTTGCTGTGGAAAAGTTGGTCTATTCAGCGAATTTTAAACACTTGTCAAGAATAAATCCTTATGTTAAAACCATCAAAGAATGACACAACTGTCTCGAAAACTCAGTTTCCTATGCAATGTCAAGATACATGTTAGCAAAGTGCCATTATATCAAATGGAACTTTGAGTACAATGATCCAGATCACCGAACAGAAAGTTGAGGGAAGCACTGTACACACGAGAGTGTTGTGGGAAGTACTGTACACAGAAGAGTGTTCAGGGAAGTAATGTACACACGAGAGTGTTGAGGCAAGTAATGCACACACAAGAGTGTTAAGGGAAGTACTGTACACACACGAGTGTTGCAGGTCCTGAGGATAAACACATAAAACTAAAGTTCACCGAGACAACCTCAGAACTTTCCTTCTGCATAAGCAGCTGTCAGCTATGATACAGCAGCAGCTCTGAGCTGTGGCTTACAATAATATAAATGCCTACGTAAATATACGTGCAAAGAACTGATAATGGGCAGCTGCAGCAGAGAGAATGTGGTCTAAATTTTCACAGTTTCCTGTTGCGTGTGACGGTCCTGATCATCACTGTCTGCAAGTGGAAATATAATTTTGCTTCTGTAACCGACTAGTAGGGCAAGATGCACGAAATGGTGTGTTCATCCATGACCATAGTGGCAGCTCACCCATGAACCAGAGGGACCTAGCCACACACATACTGACACATGACCAAGAAATCTAACGAGCACATAATGATAACAGCTTGAACACGACATAAACCTTGAACACGACGACATGACCCTTGAGCACGACGACATGACCCTTGAGCACGACGACATTACCCTTGAGCACGACGACATTACCCTTGAGCACGACGACATGACCTTTGAGCACGACGACATGACCCTTGAGCACGACGACATGACCTTTGAGCACGAGGACATGACTCTTGAGCACGACGACATGACCCTTGAGCACGACGACATGACCCTTGAGCACGATATTACCCTTAAGCATGACAGCGAAACTCTTAGCTTTACTGCCCTGACCAATGCCAACGTACTTAAGGGTCGTTACGTCATAGTCAAAGCTTGTACCGTCGTGTTTAAGGGTCGTATCGTCGTGCCCTTGTTCTCATAGATCATATCTTCGAGCTCAAAGGTTATAGCGTCGAACTCAAAAGGCTATGTCAGATTATTGAGTTTGTGTGACCTAACCTGGCCTGACCTGACCTAACCTGACCTAATCTGACCTGACCTGACCTAATTTGAACTAACCTAACCTGACCTAACTTAACCTGACCTGACCTAACGACCTAACCTAACCTGACCTAACCTAACTTGACCTAACCTAACCTGACCTGACCTAACCTAACCTGACCTGACCTAACGACCTAACCTAACCTGACCTAACCTAACTTGACCTAACCTAACCTGACCTAACGACCTAACCTAACCTAACCTAACTTAACCTGACCTAACTTGAAAATGTGAAGGTTACCAAGCTTGAGACAGAAGTACACAAAATGTACTCATGTGACAATTACCTTGTGCTCACCTTACACATAACAAGACTAAGGTATGTTCATACGAACAGCCTCGTCTTCATCCTATACATACAAGGGCAAAATACTATCCTTCACTAAGTGTGTACAGAAGTATTAGTCCACGACACCTTGGATCTGGTTCAAAAGACGATACAAAACTGAACAAATTTTCGTGACTCCTGACTTTTTCACTGTAAACCATTTCATGTGATCTGTAAATCTTGTACACAAACCTCAAGGACCAGATTTCAAAACTATTATTTTGTTTGTGAGTTGATTAATGTGGAATAATGATGATCAAACTTTCTCACGAAAGGCTCCATGAGGTAAAATGTTGACAAAGTTTCTCCAGCAATTTGTGGTGAGTTAACCCCCCCCCCCCCCACCCCACCCCATCCGGCAAAGGACGTGAGCAGCGTAAATAAAACTTATGAAAAATTTATTCCCTTACCAGAAGACATTCTCTCCTGCCTTTATTCCTTCATCTTTAACCTGAGTTCTATACTCACAGTTAAACTGCCATCAAAACTTCTAATATATAATTCGTTAACAAACAACAAAAGTTGAGTATAACAAAGACACGCTTCCCCGTCAGCGTTAATGATGCAGGTGAGCGACGAATGATCCCGTAGCCTCCAACACTGACTCAAGTGTAGACGAGGGAGGGGGAGAGCCAGGCACTCATGACTGGCCGGGTGACACAGCCGGAACACTCAGCGTCGGTACAACACCTGAACACAAGGAACGGAACGTCCATTAGGTATGGTAACTTAGCCAATGACCTGACCCTTAAGAGAAAGGTATGGGGCTGGAGGGTGAGGGAGGTTAAAGACAATCTTCACATTGACACAAATGTGGAAGATAATAAATTGTGGCGGCGATACACGATGATGATGATGATGATGATGATGATGGTGATTGTGACAGCTGTGCAGATCGGGTGATTTGTGAGGTGGTCTGTGCGAGGCGGGAAGGACTCTTAACAAGTGTGGTGCCGAAGAACAACTCGGGAAACGAGGGAGATCTGAGGTAGGAAGTGACGGTGACGAGAATATATATGTTTATGTGTGAGAGTGTGGACGAGTGTGCAAATCTCTGCATAGCTTTACAAAATATCTATCAAGCATCATTAATAATACAATCTCGATAAGAAAACGACGATATGAGCACCTTCACTCTCCATCTGCAGGACACGAGTGATACGGGCGTCCACCCACGCCACAGGGTGACCCCCGCCCACCAACACACAATGACACCTGCCTTACTCAGGCCTAGAAGAACCTACACGCTGGTGAGTGGGGCGAGTCTTACGTTTCTTTCTAATGTGTGGGATGTGTGTAGCGGGTAAGTCCTCCAAGGAATGACACCACGAGCCGTTTCATCTCCTAGATGAACAATGAACAGGAACAATGGTCCTGAAAAAGTTAGGGGGCGTCATTTATCTAGGCCAGGTATCATTATGTTCTTGTTCATTGTGAACATTCCGGCCAGACAGTAATGCCTCTCTTTGTACTCCTCCTTCCTTACAACCCACGCTATCACTGTACACACACACACACACACACACACACACACATATATATATATATATATATATATATATATATATATATATATATATATATATATATTTTTTTTTTTTTTTTTTTTTTGCCGCTGTCTCCCGCGTCTGCGAGGTAGCGCAAGGAAACAGACGAAAGAAATGGCCCAACCCACCCCCATACACATGTATATACATACACGTCCACACACGCAAATATACATACCTACACAGCTTTCCATGGTTTACCCTAGACGCTTCACATGCCCTAATTCAATCCACTGACAGCACGTCGACCCCGGTATACCACACTGTTCCAATTCACTCTATTCCTTGCACGCCTTTCACCCTCCTGCATGTTCAGGCCCCGATCACACAAAATCTTTTTCACTCCATCTTTCCACCTCCAATTTGGTCTCCCACTTCTCCTCGTTCCCTCCACCTCCGACACATATATCCTCTTGGTCAATCTTTCCTCACTCATTCTCTCCATGTGCCCAAACCATTTAAAAACACCCTCTTCTGCTCTCTCAACCACGCTCTTTTTATTTCCACACATCTCTCTTACCCTTACGTTACTTACTCGATCAAACCACCTCACACCACACATTGTCCTCAAGCATCTCATTTCCAGCACATCCATCCTCCTGCGCACAACTCTATCCATAGCCCACGCCTCGCAACCATACAACATTGTTGGAACCACTATTCCTTCAAACATACCCATTTTTGCTTTCCGAGATAATGTTCTCGACTTCCATACATTCTTCAAGGCTCCCAGGACTTTCGCCCCCTCCCCCACCCTATGATCCACTTCCGCTTCCATGGTTCCATCCGCTGCCAGATCCACTCCCAGATATCTAAAACACTTTACTTCCTCCAGTTTTTCTCCATTTAAACTTACCTCCCAATTGACTTGACCCTCAACCCTACTGTACCTAATAACCTTGCTCTTATTCACATTTACTCTTAACTTTCTTCTTTCACACACTTTACCAAACTCAGTCACCAGCTTCTGCAGTTTCTCACATGAATCTGCCACCAGCGTTGTATCATCAGCGAACAACAACTGACTCACTTCCCAAGCTCTCTCATCCCCAACAGACTTCATACTTGCCCCTCTTTCCAAAATTCTTGCATTCACCTCCCTAACAACCCCATCCATAAACAAATTAAACAACCATGGAGACATCACACACCCCTGCCGCAAACCTACATTCACTGAGAACCAATCACTTTCCTCTCTTCCTACACGTACACATGCCTTACATCCTCGATAAAAACTTTTCACTGCTTCTAACAACTTGCCTCCCACACCATATATTCTTAATACCTTCCACACACATATATATATATATATATATATATATATATATATATATATACTGGAAAGGATCACGATTTTGCGCGTGATCAAGTATATTCCTATGAGTCCACGGGGGAAATGAAACACGATAAATTCCCAAGTGCACTCTCGTGTTATAATCATATTATCAGGGAGACACAACAAAGAATAATAACAGTCAGTTGATATGCAACTAAGAGACGTAGCTAGGACGCTGTGTGGTAAACAAGTGACTACCCGAATCATGTTTACCACACAGCGTCCTAGCTACGTCTTTTCGTTATATACCAACTGACTTATCTTTCTTTGTTGTATCTCCCCTAACGATGCGATTATTACATGAAACTGCACTTGGGAACTTATCGTGTTTCATTTTCCCGTGGACTCATAGGGATATATATATATATATATATATATATATATATATATATATATATATATATATATATATATATATATATATATATATATTCATTTATTTATCTTGCTTTGTCGCTGTCTCCCACGTTAGCGAGGTAGCACAAGGAAACAGACGAAAGAAATGGCCCAACCATACTTAACCGCCTTCTCCCGCGTTTGCGAGGTAGCGCAAGGAAACACGAGGAATGGCCCAATGCACCCACTTACACGTGTATATACATAAACGCCTACACTCGTACATATATGGGTATGTTTGAAGGAATAGTAGTTCCAACAATGTTGTATGGTTGCGAGGCGTGGGCTATGGATAGAGTTGTGCGCAGGAGGATGGATGTGCTGGAAATGAGATGTTTGAGGACAATGTGTGGTGTGAGGTGGTTTGATCGAGTAAGTAACGTAAGGGTAAGAGAGATGTGTGGAAATAAAAAGAGCGTGGTTGAGAGAGCAGAAGAGGGTGTTTTAAAATGGTTTGGGCACATGGAGAGAATGAGTGAGGAAAGATTGACCAAGAGGATATATGTGTCGGAGGTGGAGGGAACGAGGAGAAGAGGGAGACCAAATTGGAGGTGGAAAGATGGAGTGAAAAAGATTTTGTGTGATCGGGGCCTGAACATGCAGGAGGGTGAAAGGAGGGCAAGGAATAGAGTGAATTGGAGCGATGTGGTATACAGGGGTTGACGTGCTGTCAGTGGATTGAATCAAGGCATGTGAAGCGTCCGGGGTAAACCATGGAAAGCTGTGTAGGTATGTATATTTGTGTGTGTGGCCGTGTGTATGTACATGTGTATGGGGGGGGTTGGGCCATTTCTTTCGTCTGTTTCCTTGCGCTACCTCGCAAACGCGGGAGACAGCGACAAAGTATAAAAAAAAAAAAAAAAAAAAAAAAAAAAAAAAAAAATATATATATATATATATATTTAAACGTATACATACATATACATACAGACATATACATATATACACATGTACATATCCATACTTGCTGCCTTCCCTCCCACCAAAACCATTCGTAACTAGCCACCAAATTCTTTACCACCAACAAATGTAACAGTGACAACATACATACACACAGCAATAACCTAACAAGCAGTAAACATCCGACCTCCTAGTTCAGTCTTAACCTCCAATCTACATTACAACGGTTGATAAAATGTCATAAAGTGTTATGAACCCATTAGTCTGGTGGATAACAGAATCATCCATGAAGGATATTGGCATTCACTTACGCAAATCTTCAATAATTAATGATGGCCAACAAGACAACCTGGTGATGGTTGGTAGAGACCCTCGTGTGGTCTCACCATCAGGCAGACAACCTGGTGATGGTTGGTAGAGACCCTCGTGTGGTCTCACCATCAGGCAGACAACCTGGTGATGGTTGGTAGAGACCCTCGTGTGGTCTCACCATCAGGCTGGCTGGTTTCTCATGATCAAGCTGACAAAAGAACTCGAGTGCCTAGGTTTCCCCTGACGAGCGACGTGAAGGATCTTATCTTTAAATATCAATAAATATCTCACTCAAATACCTCAACCATCATGTACGTGTGAGTGAAAGGCGTAGAATTTGAACTAAGAATTTCGAAAAAAAAAAAGATTTCGTGTTGCGAACATGTACTTTATTATTATCGCTGAGAAGGACGGTACAATACACTTACCTGTTACTTATTCCATTACAGACAACAAAAAATAAGTTATATTTGCTACGAAATAAATCACAATTGCTACAAAATAAGGTACATTTGTCACAAAACAGATTCTTAAATTTTATGATCTACGGCAAATTCTGTCAGTCCACTTATAATGTCGTCAACCTTCATGGTCAGTGTGACAGTTCTCAACCAGAGAGCAAGACGCAAGAGTCGACTCTTAAGTCCAGTACAGTTGTGAAGAGCTTTGTCTCGTGCTGGACTCCTAATCTTAAGAGAGGGAGGCGTGGGGCGCTCTTATCAGCTGTCTGGTTCGCGTATGCAAATGAACAAACGTCTGGTCTTATGAACGGTCAAGCATGTTGCTATATCGCCGATATATCGTCGACCAGGTTGGGCAGATACATATATGCCTGATCTCGTCACAGCCCCAGGTGAACAGACAGCACGGGACCCAGACATCACGATACAGACACCGTGGTATGCAGGTACACACCACACAGTGCCACTTCCAGCAGCGGCGTGCAGCAGGATTCTCTCCTACAACCGCTGTTCTTCTTCATGTATGTGAATGACTGGCCAGAATGACTGGACTCCTGCCTGAACATGTTAGCGGCGGACGCAAAGGACATGATGGAGACAAAATGCTACAAGGATGGAACCAACACACACTGATACCCAGAGAAACTTTAAAGTTGGCCTGACGCATGGCTGATGAAATTCAACCCTAGTAAATGTATAGTAATGAGGATGGATATGAATATCATCTACCTGGAAATGAGCAACAAGAAAACGCGTGATAGGGTCTTGGCAGTGAACATTGCCCCTAACCTGTTGCCAAAGTCCCACATTGGAAGAACGGGAAACAAATTGGCCTCACGCAAATATCAGAATAGCATTCAAGTATACGACTAATGATATATTTAGCACATTATTCTCATCTTACATTAGACAAAAATTAGAATATGCTTCACAGGTTTGGTGAACGCGCTTAAAGAAGCGCATACAATAAGGAAAATACAGAGGAAGCAGCAAAGATGGTACCAGTAGCAAGAGAGCTAAATTCCGCTATGTGTCACACTGTCCGCTATGTGCCACAGTTCGCTATGCATTACTATGTCCACTATGTATCACTGTGTCCGTTATGTATCACTGTGTCCGCTAGGCATCACTGTCTCCGTTATGTATCACTGTGTCCGCTAGGTATCACTGTCTCCGTTATGTATCACTGTGTCCGCTAGGTATCACTGTCTCCGTTATGTATCACTGTGTCCGCTATGTATTACTATATTTGCAATGTATCATTACTGCCACTCTTGACAATATTCCTGTCTGACGTAACCTATATTTACGAGCGACCACAGTACCATCCCCGTTGATCATCCATCCCTGGTGGCAAAGGTGGGTTTTCTGGAGGATGTGAACCATGATCTTTCGGTTCCGATGACTTATTCATGTCTAGGGAACCCGTCGCCACCGCTGTGGTGGACTTGTGGTGTCGGTGCACTGCACGTGACACCTATACGAAGGATATGAACGAATGTGGCCATTCTTGTCTGCTTCTGGCGCTATCTCGCTAATACATTGAACTGCTATTATATATATATATTTTTTTTCTATTATACTTTGTCGCTGTTTCCCGCATTAGCGAGGTAACGCAAGGAAACAGACGAAATAATGGCCCAACCCATCCACATACACATGTATATACATACACGTCCACACACGCACATATACATACCTATACATTTCAACGTATACATATATATACATACACAGACATATACATATATATATACATACACAGACATATACATATATACACATGTACATACTTCATACTTGCTGCCTTTATTCATTCCCGTCGCCACCCCGCTACACATGAAATGATAACCCCCTCCCCCCGCACCCGCGCGAGGTAGCGCTAGGAAAAGACAATAAAGGCCACATTCGTTCACACACACTCTCTAGCTGTTATGAATAATGCACCGAAACCACAGCTCCCTTTCCACATCCAGGCACCACAAAACTCTCCGTGGTTTACCCCAAACGCTTCACATGCCCTGGTTCAATCAACTGACAGCACGTCGACCCAGGTATACCACACTGTTCCAATTCACTCTATTCCTTGCACGCCTTTCACCCTCCTACATGTTCAGGCCCCGGTCGCTCAAAATCTTTTTCACTCCATCCTTCCACCTCCAATTTGGTCTCCCACTTCTCGCTCCCTTCATCTCTGACACATATATCCTCCTTGTCAATCTTTTCTCACTCTATATATATATATATATATATATATATATATATATATATATATATATATATATATAAGTATATATATTCACGCCAGAACCTCTCAGAAAGGGTCGTGGTGTTACCCCTGGACCCTTTACCAGGGACTCCTACAGCTCCAAGGCTGCGCTACATTCAGTAGTGTGACCACGAGGGACTCTTGTGACTCAAGAAATTCTCTGACCAGACTGTATTCGATTACATACTGATGAACTGATAATGCCGACATATATTAGATTTACTTAATAGAAATTCATGCCTGCAGTTTTCCTTCTGTACGTTATATGAAGAAATAAATGTAATTATATGATGGAATTGGGAAGGTGTTGGTTCGTTGGCAGCAGTGTATGTGGACGCCTGTGTGCTGCCCTGACCTCAACGTACTCCACCTCCTCACCACAACGGTCTCCAGCGGACCCCAGCGGACCCCAGCGGACCCCGCCTCCTCTTTTTATGCTATGGAAAATATTCGAACCCTCTGTACAGACCAACATACCCGGTGAATTGTTCTTATTTTGTCAAGTAAGAAAAAACAAGAAGAAATTCTGTAAGCAAGATGGCGGTTCTGGAAGACATGCGCGCGTGGCATGATACCGTCAACCATACAGTGTTGTTGTAGAGTTATGGGTTATATGCCAGTGATGACGCTGAGTGAGGCTACGACGTGGGCGAGGAGGCAGGTTCTCGTGACCACCAAGGAGGTAGGTAGGGTAGTGAGGTGTGGTCCTCTTCCTTCATATAATGGTCATGAGTGAGGGAATCTTGGGGTGTAAGTTGGTACACTACATCAAGTGGTTCACGACCTCTTGTTGTTGGTGGTAATATCAAGTAACTATGAACCCGTCAAATTACCATATGTACCTATCTGGTTGTGGTGATGGTGTAGTGATCGTGGCCGACATAAACATTTATCATATACATAAAAATATAAATACAAAAATACATAAATACTGGTATATATATATATATATATATATATATATATATATATATATATATATATATATATATATATATATATATATATACAAGCATACACTTCTGCTCATACATAAGCTGAATCATACCTAACCTAACCTACACAAGAACATATACATACAAACATGAATACAATGAAACGTATACAAACACACTATCTTACTCCCTGGAGGGAGAGGACTCAGTGGCCTATAAACTCCCTTTCTAGAGGGAGTAGGATGGAGCATCTCTATACCTCCCTCCCTGGAGAGAGGGAGTAGGATGGAGCATCTCTATACCTCCCTCCCTGGAGAGAGTAGGGTGGAGGATCTCCTCTCCTGCAGCAGGTCAGACCAGGCCAGCCATCACCCAGCCTCCTCCCATGTCATACCAATTACTATGCCCACACGCTGGAGTTCCATTGAAGCCAGCACAAAAAGCCATTATCTCAACTATGATGACGAAATCTGCGGTGTTCTGTTTAGGTCAGTTTTCTCGTATTCTTTTGTGTTTAAACAAAGAAATTCCTCTTAATTAAATGACGCTATGAACAAAGGAGAATAAAATGCTCGAACACACACACACACACACACACACACACACACACACACGCACACACACACACACACACACACACACACATTTAGAGAGACACTCCTGTATTCTCTGTGGCTCAAAAGTGCGTGAAATAGTCCTGCAAAATACAATAGTCTTGTTTCATATATCATCAAACTGTAAACATGAAGTAAATGCAACTGCCAGAGAATCATCCACATTACAATGATTTTCTTAACACTTCTCTTTGATCATTATCATGACTTTACTCCACCTGATTATACCAACATAATTTCTACTTATTGGTAATTAATTCACATGCCATACTCTGCTTCTTCTAGTCTCTTTATCTCATTCGGACATACTCCTCCCCTCGCCCTCTCCCTGTCCCACTCTCTCCTGTCTCTCTGTCTCGTGCTCGTAACGTGTCTGTCTACTTGTATCTACTTCTCTTCCTCGGACAGACACATATCACTGTGTGTGGGTCTCAGGAAGGTTACCCGACGGCAACACAGACCCAGCACATCAGTGGCTATCAAGTTCCCTTCTTGGCTTTGGATATCGTCTTTTCGTAATACCGACCTATATGTAGTTCGTTGACATTCAATACACAGACAAACACTCTGTCCTTCTTACACATTACTCATAACAACACGTCAACACACGATTCATTATTCTTGAATCAAGAATTTCCTGTAATGAGCACTGTACCCTGGACCTGTCGAATGGCAAAATCTCGTCATCATTCGCTCAATATGTGGTACTCTCTCTCTCTCTCTCTCTCTCTCTCTCTCTGTACCAATAGACAACATCATATGCACAAGTTACACACATAAGGAAGTTGTCAACGCCAATATTAATCCCGAGCCAAGGTTCAGGTACGTGCAGCAGCCATGCCAGCCAGTTACTCCACACTTACCTCCCATCTCGTCAACTCTGACAAAATTAATTAAGCTGTTGACGTACGAAACGAAATCTGGTCAATAAGCAGCGAAATTATAGCACTCCATACATCAGAGAATATATATATATATATATATATATATATATATATATATATATATATATATATATATATATATATATATATATATATATATTCGGAAATGTATGTATGTATGTATGAGCATACGTATGTGTTACCGGACTACGTGAGCATGTTGTAACACCGCGAATGAAATTCCCCTCTGGCCAGAGGAGTGTGTGAGTGGAAGGAGTGGAGTGGTCTCGTGCAGAACGTGTCACTGCTCAGTGAAGTCTTGTTATATCCGTGCTCATGTAAGCAGTACAGCCGTGAACCTCCCACAGCCTGGCCTGGCCTGGCCCTGCAGTAGGTCCAGGACACTTTCAAGGGGGCAGTCGTTGGACAATCATTAATGATTCACGTAATTACTCTATATATCTTCCTTCTTTCATACTTGTTCGCCGTTTCCCGCGTTAGCGAGGTAACGCCATGAACAGACGAAGAAAAAAAAAACATTTTCAAAAACCTATTCACCAGCTGTCATGTGTAATGCAAGAATACCGCAGCTCCCTCCACACAACCACGCCCCACACATCTATCAAGGGTTATAATCGAATTATTTCTATGTCATCAAATTCCATACATTTTCTATGGAAGAAAGACAGGAAACACAATAAAGACTTTTTCCTTTTTTTGTGCGTTGTTATGACTAGTGTTATCTTACGGAAGCGGAGATAAAGGTTTTATTACCTGTACTTGATTCCTGGGGACTGGGAAGAATAATGACACTGGGAAAGAGAGAGGATGGCCTGATATCCTCCTTCTGTATTACTTAAAAAAGAATAAAGGAAGAAGACAATTTTCCAACACAGTATCAGATCTAACACGTGACAACATATGAAACTCCTGCTCGACTTACCGCTATATTCCGCTGACACTTCCGTCGTCAGTATCCAAACTTTGAAAATCTCATCCACATTAGAATCAAGCAACCTGGTCCACTTTATACCACACGGCTTTAGACCCAATCACTTCACTGGCACACGACACACACCTGACACATCAGTCGTGGAGGATGTTAACTACCACAACTCACCAAGGCCCGCACGGTACCGATACACATCAAGAAAGCAGACAACACCGTCCCACCACACATCTTCACACACATCCTCAACACCATAATAAGCCAGCCGAAGATCTCGCCAGCAAACCAGTCACTCTGCAACCAAGTTTCCAAAGGAACATTTTCCCAAGCTCATCAATATCTTCCCACACGACCCTCCACCACCTCCAGCTGGTCATAAAATATAAATCCTCTCACCTGCAGACGACCTCACACTACAGTACCCTGACAATACACAAACGATAACAAATCTACAACACTGAACCACGATAACAGTGGTGAACTAAGAACACAATGTCTCCATCTCCACAAAACTCTTCATTGAGACGCCCTGTTGACTGCAAACGTGAATCCCACCCGCATCCTCTCCTCACCTTGGCTGGCCATACACTATCTCAACACAACAGTAACATTACCGGTCGTCAGACATGACACTTGCTCCTCACACCACATACAGCAACATAAAGGCAACAAACAAACTAAACGCACTCACAACATGCAACTGCTGCCACATTTGGGAAGCAAACAAACTTAGTATCCTTTAAAACGATTCATTCTCTCCACCCTAAACTCCGACTCTACTGGTCATCCACACTGTCAAGGATAGATATAAAAAGCTGCGCACCACACACACACACACACACACACACACACACACAGGTTCTCACTGACTACCCAGCCAGCACAAACACCAAAAACTACACAAGGGACATACCAGCGCCATCTTATCATGCTAAACATTCAGTTTGCTACAACACAAACTCCTCCCGTTACAGATTTTCAAATTTTTTTTTTCCATTTACATTATTCTAAATTGATTTATAATTAATATTTCTTCACACAGTTTCCAGACATATGTTTTCCTTAAGATATTATTCATAACTCAGCAGACTTAGATAAGTAACGATTTCACTCTTATATTCTATTCATTTGAAATACATCTTTTGACACTGCTCACTGCGTCAACCTTATGAATGACTTCGCTGGTCGAACACTGGCCAAGTTTTATCTTCAACAAATATCAACATTTATACAGACCACATAAACAACAACTACTGATATGTCCATATATGGTATAAGGTTAGTGGGTGTGAGGTCTGGCAAGAGCTTTTGCAAACCAATAAGAAATATTATTTGTAAATGTGTTAAACTTATCACATGTCCACCCACAAGTTTCTGTCTGACCTAAATGAGTTGAATTAATTAATGATATCGGGTAACGGTCGATATCAAAGCATCAATCTCTAATATCATATACATGGAAGAACCGTCTGGCTCTTGGATCAAGCTATATAAAGGACAAAAATGTGAATATAATGTTTAACAAACAACTGGACGAGGTTCTCACAAAGAGCTAACATGACCCACTAGTCTTCTGAGAAATCTTATATATATATTTTGAGAAGCAAAATTGACGTTAATATAAACGTTATAAATGACGCCAACGTATTCATCAACGTCTCCTCGAAATATTGATTTGTTTACTTCTTTGAAACTTAAAAAAAATGGTATCAAGACGTACATCTGTATTTACTATCATCAAGTAACTTTTTTAACCTTGTTTATGCATCATTCCTTGAAACATTATTTTTAATTCTCTGCTTGACCCATTCACATATTGATCTTTTCATGTACACTATCATTATGTAAACTATCTTATCTAACTGAAGTGAATGAAATTCATATCATGAATATCGTCATTTCTATCACTTATTATAAGTATCATTATAAGTATCAATGATGATAATATTATGGCTTTTCAGAACGACCTTTACATTTGTACGATCAATATTACCTGATGTGTAGGTAAGAACACAAGAGAACGCTATTACTGAGAGTTTAACCCTTCCCTACCAGTACAGTACGATCAATATTACCTGATGTGTAGGTAAGAACACAAGAGAACGCTATTACTGAGACTTTAACCCTTCCCTACCAGTACAGTTCAGCGTTCAGTTTCATATTGAACGTTCACTCAACGGATAACTTGTGCAGAGCTCAACCTGGGGGTTCTGACGAGTTCAACAAGTCCGGGGAAGAGGCCGTCATTCCCCGGGGCCAATTCCTCTCCCAACATAACTTCATCATTATTATTGTGGAGGAAGTTTATTTGTTTTCCCAAGAGAGTGGTCGCCTGACCCACAGCTTCCGCTACCCAGAGCATGATGATATCCGTTCCTGTAATGTTCTGTAAAGTCTTCCACGGTGAGACCCTCAAGGCTGACACCCTATAGGGTGAAAACCCGCAGGGTGAGACCCTCCAAGATCAGAGCCTCCAGGTAGACATGGACACCCCTGCCAGGCTAGTTAGGACACGAATCTTGAGCCAAGTAACAAGCCAACAGCTAGCTAGGCGTGTCACAGCTGTGGTGCTATCCTTCAGCTAAAGCTGGCACCCATTTATCTACCAACCACAAGAGAGATGAACAGCTGGGTGGGCTACGCAGATGTTTGCCCGTTCCCGGGATCGAACCCAAGCCAGTAAATATGACGTAAGCAACGCTAAACAATACTTCACCAAAGCGCTTGGGTAACATATCACAGATTCTTCCATCCTAAAGGTTTCAATGGTTGGCTGTGATATACCTGCTCAGCTTCGGAAAACAGTAATACGAGAAATGAATGTGGGACATATTACACGAGAGGGGAAGAAGCGAAACGTTAGATCGTGACTCTAGACATATTACACGAGAGGGGAAGAAGCGAAACGTTAGATCGTGACTCTAGACATATTACACGAGAAGGGAAGAAGCGAAACGTTAGATCGTGACTCTAGAGAATGTAGACAAACCACAATAGGATCAAACAGATCATCCCTGTCCAGGAACCAGTGACGCGGTGTGGACTTCGAACCAGGATCCCACAATTATCAGGCGCAACGCAGACACCACACTATCATCATCTGACCAACTACCGACCGGTGGAACCAGCGGTCTGCTCTTGTTATCATGGGAAAGTAAATTGGAGAGCCACTCGGGGTATTTCATGATGTCATAAATCATTTTACGACGGGTCATTTCAAAATACGAGACGATGAACAAGGCAGTTTTATAAAGGTGTGAAGGTCCTGGAGGCGCACACTCGTGAACCCCCTTAAGGATGATGACCGACTAATATATAGGAAAATGTAATTTCGTTCTCAGCTGCACTTAACCAATCAACTTACTCAAGCGAAAATCAGATATAACTAAACATCTATTATCAAATCTCTTGGTTATACCATCTTTTTCCCTAATACAAGTCGGAAAGGCATTTGTTATCATGACACAAGAAATATATCATATCATATTTTGTTAACTGTCAGTCACTACAGAATCTCCTACGCCAAACTGATCAATTCAGTCAATAATTTCTGTTTTCCTTACCTGAGGTATATTGCCGGCTGTCTTATCACATTTGTTATCATCACACGATCTTCCTCTATCAACAAGTGTCAAGCGCCACTCATTAATTAGATAACTAGTTCCAAAACTTGTTATTCAGTAAGTTAATCAAGTGATATAAACATCACTTTCTTAATTACTTACCAACTAATCAGAAAGATAAGCCGGCTAATATGTGGCTAATGCTATCTTTTACTTAACCAGTTTCTAACACAGGGTAATGCTCTTCACTCTTGCCTGTAAATAGCATTCTAAAATACGCATAATTGTAGTCTTTGCGACCGCAGCAGCATCCCATGTAAACACCCTTGGCCCTAAATTCAGCGGTAAGGTACTTCATTTCATACATCTGGACTAAAATCAGCCCTAAAGTACTCCATGCCACACTCCTGACCCTACGATCCAACCCTGAAATACTCCATTCCACAAAAGGTCAATAAAGTTCAGATATTACCCGTCTTATTTATGACCAATTTCATCTCTTTTCTGATCCGATATCAATAATCTTTTCAAATATGTTTACATTATGTTCTGATGTTCAGGATGACCAAAGTCGACAAACGTCTCGAGGATGATACTGGTACAAGTAACGATACAGGTGATGGTAACGGTAAAAGTTACCGTACAAGTAACGGTAACAATACTGGTAGCAGTACCGAGTACAGTATCGGCAATGGTAACGGTAGCGGTACTGGAAGCAGTACTAGCAACGGTAATGGTATGAGTAACAGTGATGGTACAGGTAACAGTATTTGTACCGCTGTTATATAATCGCTAGCTACAAAGACTACTGAAACAGAAGATAACTTAATATTCTTGGTTCTTCAGTCAGTTACAGCAGACTATCTGAGCCAGTACAGCAGACTATGTATGACTCTGTCCTGGAATAATGTAGACATAACACTTCTGTGTTGGACAATATAATCTACCAAACCGTCATACTCTCCTCCCAGTCCCTGGGATGGATCAGGTTTTATAACACGTCCTGTGTGTTGAAGTGAAACGCATATCCACAGTTATGTAAGTGTTTGTTATGTTGACATATTGCGACTATCGTATCCTAAGATCACCCCTATGAACATGCGTCTCCCCCCATATCATCCCCCACATCTCCCCCCACATCATTCCCCACATCTCCCCCCAGCAACTCTGTATTTCAAAGCTAACTAAACTAAAATCTTTTTCTCAAATTTTCAGAACCTTCTACACTATACCACCAACAATATATTTCTTCATATTATTCTACTCTCATAACTAAGTCCAAAGTTGCAATGAAGATAAATATGTTTTCAGTTCATAATGAAATCTTTTGCGACTCTACAGAGCAAATAGTTAATGTAAAACTAAAATATTAAGTTTACAAGATCTAAAATGTTTTACTTAACACAAAAAGTAAGAGAAATTGACTACTGACAGAATGGTAACCATCCTGTATTTCTCTCGAGGAAACACTGATCCAGTGCACAGATTTGTCTCATTTCAAAACAATTTCGAATTTCCTCTAATATCATGCAAGGGAGACCAAACGCCTATTAAATTACCATTTCATGATTTCCTTTTTCAAATGTAATATTTTTCAGTCTTATATAACAAAAGCAGCAGCAGCAGCAGAAGCAGCTAATATAATTTTCTTTACATCTAAAATAAACGTAACATAACAGAAAACTTATTCTAAAAAATTCCATATATAATTTCTATACACAATTTTCATGATTCAAATTTTAGCTCAGGCAAAAGTGTGTGCATTGCAAAAAAATTAAAATATATAATAGTTCTTCATGTAAGCACCAGACTCAAAAACAGAAAAAGCTAAGTAACAGGAAATTTGTGTGAATTTCAAAAAATACTCCCACATTAAACTGATTCATCTCCAAACTAAATTCTCTTAAATCACTTCAAAACTATAGCAACTGTGGTCATCCATGAAAGCCTAAGCCATGGCAATCATGATAATATCACCATTATAGTCATTCAAAATTTCTGTTATTTTGAGACTGTACAAATTTTTTCCTCTTTATCCAATTTTTGAACACAAGTTTTTCACAGATGAATATTGTACCTCCTACAAAGATCAGTATGTCACCCATAGTGATCATTATGCTACCCACACTGACCACCATCTTACCTATACTGATCATTATAATAACACAAACATTTAAACTTACAATTTTCGAAATAAAATACTTTATAATATTGCGTTAGTTTGGAGGTAATGATTCTAAATATCTGTTTTAGGGCATAATCAATACATAATTCAAATCGATTTGCAACACACACTTCTAAAATTTAATATCTTAAATGTAAAATATCAAGGTTTTAGATCTTAGCACCAGCACCAGACGCAATGTGTTTTTCCAAGTCGGTAAACGTTAATGTGGTTCGTATGAGAACTGGATTAGACCAGTGCACACGGACACTACCATCAACTTACCTGTATTTGCTCCTTGTCAACAGTTGATTCTCTCTATATATGCTGCAATACCTATCTCTACACGAGTATTATCCATGCTTTTCACCAATATCTTACCACTTTTGTTATCTTTCCTCATTTATCTTTCATCACAATGAAATACTCTAGCTTGGCTTTGGGTAAGAAAATATACAGCAATGGATTCCACAGTGTTAAATGATGTCACGTCCGGGGTGCATCTCCTAATGCTAGGGTCAGTGTCTTCTCGGTTCGGTTAAGATTTCGCAATTTTCAAAGTATTTCCTCTTATCTGAATCTACTGACGAATTCTCTGATATATATTCTCTTTCGAGAGAAAAAAATCGATTTGGTCGAGTTTGGCCACTAACTGGAGTCCTGATTCATTGGTAAGGTTTAACATCAACACGAGGATCGGCAAATATTCTGACGCGGTTACTGGGGTTTCGCTCCGACGACGATCTTTAAGAATTCTTTCTTCTCAGTCAAGAACTTATCAGTCGCACGTCACACGGCTGTGCTACAGAGTTCCGGCTGTTTATGGATAGTATCAGGCAGTGTTTGAGTCTGCCAGGAGGCTAGGTAGCACGAAGACTACCCTAGCAAAGTAGTCCCGCGGGGGCGCCCACGTGAAGGTGGCTACGTTAGCGGGACCTCCGTAGCCTTCACGTCTAACCCGGGCTGCGTCTACAGCCGCACTGACGCTTCGCTTCCACGCCGCCCCCACTGGTTCAGCTGAGCCTCCCTCCTGCTCCCTGCTGCTGCTGCTGCTGTTGCCTCACTTGCAGCTGTCTCCTACTGGTCGTAATACCTTCCACTGTAGTCACCGCCATTACTACATTTGCTCCTAGCTTGTTACTGTCCTTCCAATTGCTACTGCTTCATATCCACATTGCGTATATTCTTATCTACAGCTGTTGTGGCTAGTCTGCTGCTATTGCTCCCGCTTCTGCTTCTATTTCTGTTACAGCTGTTGTTGTAACATCCCGTTGCCCAACGGTCGGTACCAGCCAACAAAGGCAGTAAACGGTGGCTTCGTAGGGAATAAAGTTAGGTGTTGTCAACAATCCCCGGCTGAGTTCCCTACCCAGCATCAACGCAAGGTTTTCAACTGTGGCTGTTTGTATCAGTCAACTCTCTTTCATCCATTTATCTATCCCTATCAGCAGTTGTATATATATATATATATATATATATATATATATATATATATATATATATATATATATATATATATACAACTGATTATTTATTGAAGAACGAAAGATTATTTTTCATGTTTCAACATCACATTCCAATACTCACTACGAAAACAACGTGAAATGCGAAATGAAGTTGCAGGTGATAATATAGTGTCCACTGTTATGGAGAGAAGTGAGTGCCTGGTATGACTCTTCCACACAGGTCACCACCACCACATCTACGTAGTACATTACAAACAGAGTCTTGCTTAACCATATCATGAGGAACGCACGGCCAATAAGCACGACGATACGACGCTTGAGAACGACGGTGCGACCCTTCAGCACAACGACGCAAACCATGATCGCAAAGGCACGAGTTTCTGTCACTACATACCCGACCTTCACGGGTAAGGATAAAGGTCCAGCCGATATAACTAAGTGGCGGCGCCGCGCCTTGGTGGCCAAGCTGATGTTTGTGCTTCAGTAATAACTTGACCTTCTAGGTAAAGTGGACGTCTACTCTGCACCACTAGACGACCTGCCCTACAACACGATGGTTATCAATTAACAAAATCTTACGAAAAGGAAAAGGAACACAGTGATGCTGGCGAGGCTGGAGCTGCCGGTGAGGGTACGTACCTGCTCCTTGCGGTGCTGGTGGGTACACGTGAGGTAAGATCAGAAGGAACGTGTGTGATGCTGTACTCTACCAACATATTTACTTAGAATTATAGCGGATTACTTATCCGAACGCGTATGTATAATTATTATCATTAAACCAGATAATCATCAGATTATGCTGAGATGATCGACTTGATAGGCGAGTTAGGCACCTCAGCTACTGTACCACATGGAATAAACTTTACATTCATGTCTGGTAATTAAAAGCCAGTAATTATTCCTTTAATTACTTGTGTGGGGATGGCACTAATTACGAGGCCTATCAACAGGTCGAGATAATGAGGTTATAATCGTCTTAAGAGTCTTTGATAACTGAGTCGAATCTTACTGATGGCCTTAGTAATGTGTTGTGAGGTATGACTTACGACTCGCATGGGATTCTGTTGGTGGTGAGTGTGGTATCTTAATGGTGAGTCTGGCTGGTAGGGTTGAGAGTCTTCCACTGGTCAGGTTAGAAGTGATCTCTTCGCAAACTAACGAGGAGAGAATTACATGAAAAGAAAAAAAAAGAATGAGAAGGAAAACTGACACAAGAGATGTCATAATAGAATTTCAGACCTAAAAAAAGACATGAAGAACAGAGTAAGAAAATATAAACATTAAAGGTGAAAGAAAAACAGAATTTCAACTACGTAACTAAATAACCATTCAACAGAATATAGGAAACACATATATAAGATCTAGGTTTCATGACTCAAATAATGTGGATAAGACATTCTCCAGTTGTGTTCTGGATCAGAAGTACTGACAGGTGACTGCTGAGCCACAGGACCAGACTTTCTCAATATCTCGACTGATCCCTGACCACCAGGAACCATGACATCCCCCTCCCCCCAAGGTGTCACGATCTACAGCCAGGTAGACGTAGACACATCCTACAGAACCCTTATCTCTGAGGGTCACCTATCTACTGGATACCACGCTGAAATTTTGGGGGGCTCCACTCCTTGCAGCCACCAAGGATGAGTCTGCTTATGACATTAATAAACTCATTTCTTAAGCTAATTGCGAATTAAAGGCTAATATAATCATACATTTCATTTATCACCCTGCTGCACCTCATCGGCTCTCATCCCATGATACACCACTAATACAATTATACGATATAGTGATGCAATGACAAAGTGATCCGTCTTGCCTGATGTATGGCCTGGATATCTCGTGGAGTCTTCGGAGGTCTTCACCCCCACACCCCAGGCTGGATCCAGGCGACTGGATTAGGTTGTTGGTCGACCAAGCTGCTAGAAGCCGCAGCCCTCAGGTCCACATACAGCCTGGCTGGTCTGGTACACTTTGAAGGTACTTTTCCAGTGCATTCTTGACCTTCACCAAGCATCCCATGCTGTTGTTGATGGTGCATGACAAGGTGTTGACGAGTCTTGGGCCCTGCATGTTTATGCATATCGCACCTGTGGATCTCTGACGTGTCGTGTATCTTACAAAGTCTTCCACGCTTGTCGTGCCTGCAGGACGTTACTTGCGAATGTAAGTTGGGAACCACACCTTTTAGGATCTTCCAGGTACAGCTGATAATGGAATACCTCTCTTGTCTGCTGATGATGGTATACCTCTCTTGTCTGCTGATAATGGTATACCTCTCTTGTCTGCTGATGATGGTATACCTCTCTTGTCTGCTGATAATGGTATACCTCTCTTGTCTGCTGATAATGGTATACCTCTCTTGTCTGCTGATGATGGTATACCTCTCTTGTCTGCTGATAATGGTATACCTCTCTTGTCTGCTGATGATGGTATACCTCTCTTGTCTGCTGATAATGGTATACCTCTCTTGTCTGCTGATAATGGTATACCTCTCTTGTCTGCTGATGATGGTATACCTCTCTTGTCTGCTGATAATGGTATACCTCTCTTGTCTGCTGATGATGGTATACCTCTCTTGTCTGCTGATGATGGTATACCTCTCTTGTCTGCTGATAATGGTATACCTCTCTTGTCTGCTGATAATGGTATACCTCTCTTGTCTGCTGATGATGGTATACCTCTCTTGTCTGCTGATAATGGTATACCTCTCTTGTCTGCTGATGATGGTATACCTCTCTTGTCTGCTGATGATGGTATACCTCTCTTGTCTGCGATCTAGGGAGTACAGCCTTAGTGATTCCAGTTGTAACAAGTAATCTAGTTCCTTCACCACATGAACATGGGCTGTGGAAAATATCTGGACACTTTCCAAATTAGCAATTTCGCCCGCTTTCTATAGTGATGTTAGAAGGCAACAATATTCAGTTCGTGAAAGAATTAATGACTTAATGTTATCACTGGTTTTTCTTCCCTTGCCATAAAGGTCCGCTTTATGTACTACCACACCGTGATCATATTTAGCAACTGCTTTAGCAAAGTCTGTGTAAATCACTTCAGAATTTTCTTTGTTTTTTCTAGTGCTTCAACATAATGATAATGGTCCAGCATGTGAGAGAGGCAAGGTCTTCCCTCCCTAGCGCCATGTTGTCCTGGGTCACGTACATTGATCACCTTCATAAAGCCAGTCACCTGGCCTCTTACGACTCTCCCGAAGATTATTATGATGTGCAATTTTAATGTTGTCGGTCGATATTATTCTTTATTCTTACCCTCAGGAATGATTCCAGAATCTACTTTTTTCTCCAGAGGACATTTAGCGCACGTGGTAGAGGTGTGTCACCCTCACGTGGTAAAGGTGTCTCGCCCTCTGTGTCTGTGGCCAGGCCTGAGGGAGTTTCCTGGCGTCCTACCCCACTCCTCCCATACCTGAGCCAGCATCAGAGTCCCTCACTGCACTCACACCAGTGCTAGCAGTTTCCTGGCCTCCACTTGCTCCCTCCTCTTCCATACCTGCAATACCAACCCAGAACTTTCCTGGCGCGCTTTGTTCTTTGTCTATTTTTTTTTTTACTCTGCAGTCTGTGTGCCTGACCTCCTGTACACACACACACAAGGTGTAACGGTTAGCGTTCCTGACCGTAACCTAGCTGTTCATCCACTCTTGGGTTGGTCGATAAAATGGGTACCTGGCTTAGGCAAGGATAACTATATATATATATATATATATATATATATATATATATATATATATATATATATATATATATATTCCTATGAGTCCAAGGGGAAAATGAAACACGAAAAGTTCCCAAGTGCACTTTCGTGTAATAATCACATCATCAGGGGAGACACACTTTTCGTATTTCATTTTCCCCGTGGACTCATAGGAATATCTTGGTCATGCGCAAAACTGTGATCCTTTCCAATATATATATATATATATATATATATATATATATATATATATATATATATATATATATATATATTCTTTCTTTTCTTTTAAACTATTCGCCATTTCCCGCGTTAGCGAGGTAGCGTTAGGAAGAGGACTGGGCCTTTTTTGGAATATCCTCACCTGGCCCCCTCTGTTCCTTCTTTTGGAAAATTAAAAAAAAAAAACGAGAGGGGAGGATTTCCAGCCCCCCGCTCCCTCCCCTTTTAGTCGCCTTCTACGACACGCAGGGAACACGTGGGAAGTATTCTTAATCCCCTATCCCCAGGGATAATATATATATATATATATATATATATATATATATATATATATATATATATATATATATCCCTGGGGCTAGGGGAGAAAGAATACTTCCCACGTATTCCCTGCGTGTGGTACATGATGACTAAAAGGGGAGGGAGCGGGGGGCTAGAAATCCTCCCCTCCTGTTTATAATTTTCCAAAAGAAGGAACGGAGAGGTGGGCCAAGTGAGGATATACCCTCTAAGGTTCACTCCTCTGTTCTTAACGCTACCTCACTAACGCGGGATGAGGCGAATATGTATGGAAAAAGAAAATAATATATATATATATATTTAGAGAGAGAGAGAGAGAGAGAGAGAGAGAGAGAGAGAGAGAGAGAGAGAGAGAGAGAGAGAGAGAGAGAGAGAGCCCTGCCATGCTTCCTATACTGTCAACCTTTTCATTTGTTTCTTTCCCAGGAGAGTGGTAGGTGGTGGAGCTCAGCTTTAAGCCGCAGTTCATCTCGTCATATATTCTTCACCATTCCTCCTGCACGTTTCCGCTCCTCCCCTCCACTGATCTCACAAAGGCGTCCTTTCAATTCCGTTCTACCTTTTCCATCTGTGTCATATATTTCAATCTACTCTCTCTCTCTCTCTCTCTCTCTCAGCCACCGACCACGGAGATATATGGCCGGTTCTACCCGCCTGGGTAACGGTAGGGTGAGCGAAGGCTGCGCAGTGTACCAGCAATTTTGTGGCTGTTAAATTTCACTCCTTTGGCCCAGGTAGCTATCTTCTCTTTCTGCCTCACCCAAACGTGGACTTCTGCTATCACTCCACAAACATACAATCTCCCCTCACATACAACACTTGACAACACGTAACTTTCACAACTCATTCTTTGTAACTCTATATCTTCTTGCGGTGAACGCTACGCACCAGCCCTGCATTTTGGCAAGATGTCGTCCTCGTGAGAACTTGTAAGTACTTTCTCACTCTCGCTCACTGTCGCTGGCTATGAATCTGAGGGTCCTTGTTCGAATCTCAGACATGTCACCCAACTCAGGTGAGAATACTTCCCATGTGGTATTTGTGGCTGTTGAGCAGGTGGCAGTTGCAATGGTGTTGGTGATGGTAATGGTGGCAGCAGTAGTAGAAGTTCGAGGCGTGGTGGTAGTGTTGGTGGTGGTGGTATTAGTGAACAGATGACTCACCAGGACTAACCACAGGAAAGATAAACAATAATGGTCAGCTGGAACAGTTCGCTAGTCTGGCTACGTGGAATCATGTAGTATAGTTGCCTGGAAGTCCAAGATGTCGAAGACAACATTATCTATATCCCCAACTTTATGTCTTTACCTAATTACATCTTTCCTCAACCTCTCACACTTGCCTACACCTTCCCCTATTCAACATATACCCTTACCTTACACTATACACACACACACACACACACACACACACACACACACACGTGGCCTCTGCTCTACTCCTCCATGCTTCATCTGTTTACCTTGGCCACACTGCCTCCCCCCCTCCCGACTGGCCACCACAACAACCACGCCCGACACGCTACAGTGGCTTGTCTCGTGTGTGTGTGTGTGTGTGTGTGTTTTCATCCTCGTCCTTTTCGTTCTTCTTTTTCTTTCTTTTTATCTACTTTCATCTCACCATCAACACCTCACCCCAGGCACCTCTGGATAATGAAGAGGAAGCCATGCAAGCATGACACAGGCCGCACCTCCCCTGCGCTCATATTACACCTGCACTCAACATACACATGCACACTATGTGCACCTAACATACACATGCACACTATGTGCACCTAACATACACATGCACACTATGTGCACCTAACATACACATGCACACTATGTGCACCTAACATACACATGCACACTATGTGCACCTAACATACACATGCACACTATGTGCACCTAACATACACATGCACACTATGTGCACCTAACATACACATGCACACTATGTGCACCTAACATACACATGCACACTATGTACACCTAACATACACATGCACACTATGTGCACCTAACATACACATGCACACTATGTGCACCTAACATACACATGCACACTATGTGCACCTAACATACACATGCACACTATGTGCACCTAACATACACATGCACACTATGTGCGCCTAACATACACATGCACACTATGTGCACCTAACATACACATGCATACTATGTGCACCTAACATACACATGAACACTATGTGCACCTAACATACACATGCACACTATGTGCATCTAACATACACATGCACACTATGTGCACCTAACATACACATGCACACTATGTGCACCTAACATACACATGCACACTATGTGCACCTAACATACACATGCACACTATGTGCACCTAACATACACATGTGCTCAACATACACGTGTCCTATCATACAGGTGTAAGTAAAGTGGGACAGAAATATTGGCGTTCAAATCTAACTGACACTGCACACTCTGGGGCTTAACAATGACGCACTCAACACCCACGCTTACTTAAGAGCCATTGACCCTAAAGCATGAGACACACACACACACACACACACACAACGTACATGTGTACACCACTGGGCACAGCGATACGACCCTTGAGTATGATACCTGGCCCATATGAAAAGCCGGGTCATCACACTATCCTGATCAAGGGTCGTACCATCGTGGTCAAAGGTCGTACCATCTGCCAGAGTCTTATGCTCGTGTAAGGGCTGTGCTGAGTTGACCTTATCAACTGGTGTTAAACTCACCGTTTTAGCGGAATTACCATCAAAAGCAATTAAGAAAGTGGGAAACGCATTTCCATATTACCTGATGATGAACCTTGTACAGTATGAGCGCAGGTACTTACGAGCCTCAGGCGTCGCAATGAAACGATCAAGAAAATAACACACTGGACCATAAGAGCGACGTCACTTTACAGAGAAGATGGGATTGTCACACTTATGGTGTTAGGTTTTTTCAATGTAGAGGGTAAGGGCGTCAATATACCTAAGAGATAATTTCGTTGTTTTCTTCATGAAATTAAAGATATTTACTACCAAACCTGGAGACTTCACAGTGAACCTCCATGATTCATCAGTATCAGGAGAGGATCACGGGGGTGGGGGGATATCATCATCTGCAACATGACTCTCACTTCCCAGAGGAGCAGGTCATCGTCCAGTAGTTAAGATGAATCTAAGGTTATCGGTTTATTGTTTCAGGTATGTCCTCTGACAACGATCGAAGTAGACCAGGACACACGTATCTCCTGCGTCTCATGATGACGACAGAAACATAAAACTGGAAATAATGCCATCCTGTATTATCACTATATAAATGCAGGAACTGAAGAAGGAACAAAACGAGGAGTATTATCACTATATAAATGCAGGAACTGAAGAAGGAACTAAACGAGGAATTCTTTTCGAAGTCTGAGTAACTATCGCCACCTCACTAACGTGGGAAACGTAAGCATGTCTAACAATATTTCATGAGAGTAGTATGGCAAACTTGAAGTGTACAGGTAATAATGGTAAAGCTGGCTTGTTCAGACAGTAATATGGCTGGTCTATATGCTGGCAGTTGTATGACAGGCCTGAGATGTACAGGTAGTGATATGTCTCGTCTGTGTACACAGACAGTCGTATGGCTGGTGTGAGGTTCGCTGTCAGTGATATGGCTAGCCTGAGAAATACAGACAGAAGCATAGCTAGAATAAGGTGTATAAAGAGTAGTATGGCTGGCATGAAGTGCATAGACAGTAATACAGTCGGCTTAAATATATATACAGAGTTGTATGGATACCATAAGGTGTATATTGATACACAGGTTATCAAAGAAGTGGCTGGTCCGTCCTATGCTATTCAAGACAGTGTGGTGTCAGTGTATCTACCCAATAGTTTACAAGATTCGCGACTATGGAATACACAATGAATGTCTGAGAGAAATTGGACGACAAAATGTTACTTTATGGCAGGAACCTTACTACACGGAGAGCACATGTGTCATGTCTTACATTATGTAGAACAACACTGTCATGAGGACAAGATATAATCAAGAGGGGATGGTAGTAAGCCTGAGGCTTGACTTATCGTTCCCATAATCAAAACAACATTCCCTAACCCAAGGGAAATACAGCTGCCACAGTCTTCCAATCCATCGCGTACACCTAAAGTCATCATGCTGATATGAATCTTCTACAAGTGCAGCAGTGAAGCTTGACTTTCGACCTTTTGACCACACAAACAATAGCATTCTTTGCTTCCCGTTAGAACACTATTCATACGGAATCTTACTGAAATCCGACGATGAATTTTGCAGTTATCACGAGGACATTAGCGTGGACAGACAGACAGCAAAGCTGCTTACTGAATAGTTTAGTAGTTGTTGTTTTGGTTTGTTTTTTTGCTTTTCTCCAGGATGGTAATAAATATTTTCACAAAGACAACTTCCCTGATTCACATAACAGTCTAGATTGACACAATGTACACAGGGCAGTTTAGGACACTGCACTCATGCCTACCTACCCAATAATACAGACCTTTGCTACTGTAGAAGGAATGGTTTGTGATCACCTAATCTTTCCTCTTTTAATACTAATTGTGATACCACTTTTAATGTTCCTTTCAGGGCTCTATCAAGCCTGTCTAGATGACGTGGTGACCAGAGTTATACCACGTACGGAAGATGTGGTCATACTAACGAGTCAAGGAAGGTTAGTACGACGGCCAATATTTTGTAATGAAAGTTTCCTGTGATGAAACCTAACGCTACATCCCTGTGAACGTTGGTTCTGCTCACTTGTTGGTCACGATCCTAAGGTTCTGTCCTTCTTCATCTGAGGCTACTTCTTGAAACATCCTGTGTTCGTATCGTTTTCCTTTCATTTCCCAAAAGGAATTACTTTATACTTGTCTACATTTAATTCAGTCTATTTTTCGAACAAGGTTGACAGATTATCTAATCATAATTATGGATACTTCCACAATCATTTTCGGTTATTAACCCATTTTCTATGTTTGTATTGTTAGCAAACTTAAATACTCTGGAAAACAGACCTAACTCTAGATCATTTATCTGAACTGTAACAAAAACTGGACCAAGAATTGAGCCTTGTGGTACGCCATTGGTTATTCTCAAGATATTTCCTCGTTCTATTCTCCTTGCTGAGCTTTGCGTACCAGGCAAGCTGTAATTCACTACCAATAACATGAACTTGTATAATGATAATAAACACTCGCATGGAACTTCACGAAAGCCTTGTCGGGTATATGAACAAATGACACCTGATGCCACGTTTCTATCGCTTGTATTAAGATCTACATTGAAAAATTAAATTAGTGTTGTAAGACGCCTATAGAGAATTCGACGATCGCACTAAACGGCTCAAACTCGATCGACAGCCAAAGGACTGCAAGTAACAGTTCGACGTAACAACTAGACCATGATCGACACCATCAACAGCTCTAACGAGATACTGTACGGCACACTTACCTTTCACGAAGACACTGGCTCCCATCCCAGGCTCCTCCTCCGCCTTACCTGTAAGTGAGAATTATCAGTTCATCATGTCCCACAAACCATTACACATAGGTTGACTTATCAACAGCCAAACTTATAAGATAAATAAATAAAAAAAGCAATGTAAATCTCTCTATTGACCAATAATGTTGTGTGTGTGTGTGTGTGTGTGTGTGTGTGTGTGTGTGTGTGTGTGTGTGTATGTGTGTGTGTGTGTGTGTGTGTGTGTGTGTGTGTGTGTGTGTGTGTGTGAGTGTGTGTATGTGTGTTCTTGTCATGGATACCTGGGAGGGTAGCATCCGTAGCTGGTAGGCAGCGACCGACCTCCCTGGTCGTTGGCTGCTTACCAATTACTACCTACTTTTATTCATCATTAACGCAACTTCTAAAACGTCACATCATAAGGTTGGAACAATGTGTTCCATAAACCAAACATATGTACATCAACTGCATTTTGAACACAGCTATGCAACACAGTATCGTTATTACAGCTAATTCATAAAGGCCCTTCAGATAGTATAAGACCACTGTAACTGTACCGTCCTTGTACACATGAAGAGTACCACAGCCTATCTAATGATACCAAGACAGTAAACTTGCTTACACACACACACACACACAACAAAATAATTAAACAGGTTGAACATTTATTCATATTTGATATTTTCCTGACATTAAAGAATTTCACAACATACTGTTATAAATCTTTCCATATCTAAATTTACGGATCAGTTTTATCTTCACTACAAAATATATACGACTCATTTCTTATTACCAATATCTTCACTATTTTATCCATGTAAATGACATCTTCGCTATCAAATGGCATAACTGAACTTATGTGTCACAGTAGTGATGTCTTTCCTAAGGAATCATGTAATCATATTTACTGTAATGTTTCAGTTTGTGAAATCTTCACTAGATAATTAAATACATCTATTGTCATAAATCACAATTAAAGGCATCTTCACAACAGAATCATATAACTATATTGCCATGATTTACACTTACTGATATCTTTTCTAGTGAATCATTAATCTACTGTCATGATTGACAGTTATTGTTGTCTTCACTACAGAATCACAACACTATTAAGGTATGATTCACTTGATATCTTCACTACAAAATCATATGACACCGTATATTCATTTGTGATAGAAACGTAATTCGAATTCATATGACTATAACGGATATTGAACATTATATCAGTCTCTGGGCAACACCATTTCCAGAAAATAATGTGATTAAAAGTGTAGTTCAGAACCACTATGGGAATGAATTTTAAAATTTTGCTGTAAATGACCTACAGAACGACCTTCACTATATCAGTAAAATTATCAACTTTACACACACACATTCTCTACCTTCACAACAAAAGGAAAAATTTGCAAACGATTTTTTTCCTAAAATAACTTTAAACCTTTTTTCAATTTACCCCCAAAACATACTTTGCCTTGAGCATCTTAACGTCTTACAGATTTTTAGAAAACTACCTTTACACACAAACTAAAAACCCTGGCTTCACAGTTCACTTTACAAACCACTTTATAATTCACAAACAAAACTTCACTCCAAACGTGAGGCTGCATTAAACGCAAGCCTTCATAAAACAAAACTTACTCTCTTTATTCCGCACTTAACAGAAAAAAAAAAAAACATCCCTTCACCAGGCAGGGAATCATCTCTGCTACGCAATTTACAAGAGTGTATGCAGAATATTGTTTATACAACCATCTTTTTGTAAATTTCATAACTATTTTCTCATTACAAAATTATCTTTACAAAACTGATTTCATTCACAGTTATATTTCACTGCTGCCTGTTGTTACATTCTTATATATCAAAGGAAACACTCTTCAAATACCGTCGAGTTATATTTCAACACTACATATACATTATTTCTTACATCCCTAAACATACTAACTTTATTAAATTTCCAAGGAGTACAAGAGTACTGTATCTAGTTCACGTCAGCAGGTTGGTAGAGTAAAACTATCTTGATGAAGAAGCCAGCAGGTGGTCAGTCTCCAAGTCCAAGACGAAGTTAGAGATTGGAGAAGGTGACGGGTCGTGTGTGTCCAGGGGGAACCTTGTACCTGTATTTAGATCCTCCTCCCAAAAAATGTCGACTACCAACGTTGCGGGGCCGACCCGCCATCAACCTTATAAATTTCCAAACTTTACACGCTGAGATAAATGACTGCCACTGCAGTGTGTTTGTTGACGTCGGTTCCTCTGAAAGTTTTATGTCGTATGACGTTGCGAAGAAGACAGATCTGATCCGGTTCATTGAGAGGCATTACTATGCAACAATAAAATTTGCCGGTTATGAAAGAAAATTTAAGCTGGGGTACGTGCACAACGTGTAAGTTAAGCTCGTTGACAATATCGTTCTTTACACCGACATCCAGATTTTCCCGAGGAACATGGGCATCTCTCTACCTCCATATGTCTTCCTGGGCGCATCAACAATGAACAAGTACTAAATAATACAGAAATTTTCTAAAAAGGTTTCAACCCTCTTTTTCAAGAAGTTAAGACTGAGGGAAAAGATCTCCAGGTCATCGCATGCCGGGCCGAATCATCTCCAAGTCTTAAAAGTACACTTAAATCCCACTCGGACAGATCCGCCCATGAAAGCAATTGTGGATACTGGGTTCGATGACACATATATGAATATTCCTTCTCTGAGATGCAGACTGCCGAGCATATGTCCATAACTTTGCATCAAAAAAGTGAAGATTCACATGGACCAACACCATTCTATCGAAACCAATATATTCAACCGCAAGAGCTCATTCTAGTTTACATTCGGAAGAAAGTTTTTAATTGATAACGACGCTATGCTGGACATTACAGCCAACACCCTGTACCTTTAGGTCAACAGCAGTGTGTACAGAACGAAAACGAACTATAACTGGGACCGGTGCCACAGATACAGACAAAGGCATGAAACTGAAACCAGCAGTGAAAATGATCTTTTGGTAGAAAAGAAGCGCGGGAAGAAACGAGGACTTGAAACTGAAATAAACAGCAAAACTGAACTTTTAAATAAGAAGAAACGAAAACATGAAATAGAAACAAACGAAAATGAACTTTTCATACAGAAACGTGGGGTGAAACAAGGCCATGAATTTTAAACAAACAATAAGAGTGAAACTTCAGCAAAGAGAAAACGATTGCACAAAACTGATACAAACAGTGAATATTAACCATTGGTGAGGAGAAAACGTGCAGTGAAACGACGTCATGATACTGAAACACAAAACGAAGCTGAACATTTACTCAAGAGACACGACGGCATAAAAAAACCTGACAGTGACAATGAAACTTTAGTGAAAACCCGAGATGAAAGTAGCAGTACTTGAAACTGACACAAGAAACTTTAGTAAGGGGAAAAAGCGGGAGTGTTGATGGAGTGTTGAAGTGATGCCTAAAAGATATTACAACCTCCGTTGTCAGTAGTAGTAGTAGGTTGTAGACAGCAGCCGGCCAGGGAAGTATAACCCTCGTAAGTGAGAAGTGTCCAAGTGATGGCTGGAACCATCTCACACGTGCAGGTCGTCTGCAGGCAGCAGGCAGCCTACACACATTATGTAACTATCATTTTTTCTATTTTTTCTCTTCCTGTCCGCTTTTTTTTTCTGTTTCCTTCACTCTCTTCACTGTGAATCGTAACATTCGAAGTGATACACGATGGAAAATGGGAATGAATATTCTACAGGTTCTCACCTTATCTTGATATCTTTAGCTCATCAGCAGGGGCAAGGGAGGCGCACGCGTGAGCAAACCGTTTTTTTAAAAGCCTGGCCTTGGAGGGGCACTTGTGCCCCTGACTTCAGCCTTTGTTTTAAACAAAACAAAAAATACCGCAGAATCTCTTTCCTTAAAGCCACTCTGAGCGACACTGAGGGGAGTATAATACGATATATAAGATTAAAAAATATATATAATAGGTTCTCCTAAAGTTACTTTCCTACTTCGTTTGCACTAAACTGTTTTGCTAAAGTCTTCTGTCTTCAGATACAGCGTCAGGAGGACCCAGTGGTCTGCTGGCACCTCTTTGGTATCACCCGACGAGAACAATTAAAAATAGAGCCATTCGCAATTGACAATTTATGTAGGTCGTAACACCAACTTATCATGCAAATTTATGTACGCCTTAGCTGCTTCCTGAACGGGTTCTGGGAAAATCACCTTTGTTGCACTAGCATTACTTGTAATCACAAGCACATTTAATTACTACCACTGAACGGGCAACTGCTACTTCGCTTGCAACCCAACAGTAGGAAAAGTTTCTTTACAGCCGAGTAAGTCAGCGAGACGCCATTACTTCCCTTTGTAAGAAAAGGAATAACAGCGATGAGACGAGGCTTCTGACAGGTGTCTAATTTACACGACTGGCGAAGATTATAGGCCGAACGTAGGCGTGGATTTTTAACGATGGAAAGCCAGGTGTTCGATCAGTCACTCACGCTTGCTTGAGTAGGTATGCTATGCTTGGCTTTCTCATTATATGCAGGCGAACCTCTACAAACCTCCGTGGGTTATTCTAACCGCAGAAGGGAAATACCTGACGATGGAGGAGAGAAGTTTGGTTAGCTCAGGAAAGATCGCCTTTCAGAGTTTCATGGGTGTAGCGTAGTGGAGCGCTCTACCTTAAGGCTGTGGAACCGCCTAGCGACTTTAAATTCTTGTGCTGGAAGGTAGGCTGGGAGGCAGTTGTCAAGGGTGGCGAGTCTAGCAGATAGTGAAGAAGTGGACGTTAATAATTTCAGGTGGTCATTCATTAGTGAGGCGAGAGAAGCATGGAAAGAATGAAATCTTATTCGATCCAACGCCTTACCTCTGGCTGATACTGGACTCATTCAGGTGTGGTGGTGGCTTGATAGGATAATACGACCTAGATGCGCTATCTTCATTAATATGTTTATTACGGCCTTGTAGACGTTAGAGCTCTTATCAGTTTTCGACGGTCCGGTCTCGTTGCAACATTGGTCTAAGGATGTTGGGTGTGTCCTGGACACGTCAGCTGGATGGTCTCACATATATCTTGGGGAAGAAGCGATGGCAGGCATCAGTAAGTGTTGATATAATTATGTCTTTCAGCTTCACCATATACGTTAGTAATCCAGTGCAGGAATACATAGCATCTGACCAGTCGGTAGTGACCCAAGGTGGATGATGGTCGTCGTGTTAGAGGACATGAGAAGTAACGTGAGCTGCTCCACTACTGGGTGGCACTAGCCGGGGGGAAATAAGACCAAGGATATTCTGGCAATGTGTTCAAACACCATGATGAGGACAACTCTCCCTGCAGGTCCACGCTAAAGAGGGAAATTGCATATATGTAATATATATATATATATATATATATATATATATATATATATATATATATATATATATATATATAGTGTGTATATATAGTGTACACACTATATATATATTTATATAGTGTGTACGTCTGTATGTACAACTGCACTTGAAAAAAGATCAGTCACCACAGTAATTATCTTGCAGTCATCTTATACAATCTTATTTTCAGCTGTGTACAGATCTGGTCGTACATAATCCATGGAACGACTTTTCATATCTTCCAGCCTTCTTCCACCCTCGCCCGTGTACAGGTTTCCTAGCCACTCGGGTCTCAACCACAAGACTTGAAAATCGTATTCTATTCATGTTTCCTCACCTAAACACAATTTCTACCTTGCTTTTCTCTTCTCTGCTATTTCATATATTTCTTTGGTTTACACTCTTTCCTGTCTTTCGGTTGTCCCAACACTTTGCGAGTGATCTCCACATTAATCCTCTAAATACACATGAAAGTAAAGGTAAAAATGTTGACAGTGATGAGAGCGAGCGTTTGATGACCACCATCTTGCTATCTGAGCCTCACAATACTCCTCATGTGTCTGTATCAGTCTACTGCACCTTCCTCCCTTGGCTCGCAGAAAGCCGCCAGCCTCTTGTTTATTTCAAATACCTTCCTATTTTCCGTTAACGATACACATCAGTGCCAGACACCAGTGACAAACTAGACAGTGCCAGACCTCCGTGCTCCACTACCTCAATTATTACTGGCCGTCTCGCCTGACGATCCCGTCGCTTCTCCAGATTTCAAACTGACCAGTGAAGGTGTTGACCCCACCTTACTTCCTGTCTCTATCCTGACCAGTGGTGGTGCTGACCCCACCTTACTTCCTGTCTCTATCCTAACCAGTGGTGGTGCTGACCCCACCTTACTTAAAGTCTCTAAATCTAGTACATCTGACCCAACACTCGTACCTATTCCATATTGTCCCTTTGTTTTGTGTTTGGATTTTGTCTTTTCCTACCGTCTTAATCTTCTGTCTTTCCCTAGTGTAATTTCCTGTCTTTTCCTACCGTCTTAATATTTTGTCTTTCCCTAGTGTAATTTCCTGTCTTTTCCTACCGTCTTAATCTTCGACTAAGGAAATCTTTTCGTTATTTCTTATTACTGTGTCCCGCACGTCGGCTTCACCCCCAAGGTCTGTCATTTTCTGCATTGCCCAGAAAGCCCTTTCTTTTCTTTTCTTTTTTAATGACCTCTTTTTCAACCAGGAGAATCTCTTCATATTTCTTGCCTGTGTCCCTCGGCTCCATTATCATTGCTCTTCAATATATCTTTTTATTTTGTGTTAGTTATGGAAGGTCTTTGTAGTCGACTATAATAGTATCATCTTTACTGCATCCACCAGTCACTTCCTCTCGATGTACCATAGTATGTCCGTCATCCCACCTACAGAACATTGTCCTCCTAACGTTGGCTGCTTGCCACTCCTCCAGTTCCATCCTAGCCATAGATACTACTCCCTTGGCCTCCCCATCACTTTCTCCCTTCAGTCTTGCATTATCCTCCTACACTTAAGATAGTTAACCTGTTCTCACGTACTAACTCTACACCATCAACAACACGTTACTTTCCGACTCGTACATATCGTGATTTTCCTCTGACCCCCCCCCCACCTTGAACCTGCAGTGGTACGCCTATCCCTGTACCCTGCACTAACCACACCCTTGCACACCCCCCATGTGACGTGTGCCTTGCAGTGTTGCCAAACTAATTATTTACACTTCCCCTATCATATAAAGCTTGCATCTTACGTTTTAAGTGTATGAAAACGCACATTCAAGCATTAGGACACACTCAAGTACCTCTCACCAAGCTCTACAACATTTTCTGTACTGCCTCAGTGAAGTGATACCTACCACTCTGGTACATACTGTACAGTGATACCTTCCACTCTGGTACATACTGTATAGTGATACCTTCCACTCTGGTACATACTGTGCAGTGATACCTTCTACTCTGGTACATGTTTGGGCGGTACATGAAGCCATTTCCTAAGTTGCTCATGTCCTGCAGGAGTGAGGGCAAGACAACATGTGTCAGGTGAAGATGGGTCTCACGTAGACAAGTGTTTACATTCTGACGTTTGTGTGTTAATGAGAACATTGTAAACAACGACTTCTAGTGGTAAACAGGTGAAGTTTTACACTGACTTCTGATTTAGGTGTACAGATTAGCTCAGGAACTTCTAACGCTACATAAGTCCATCCACTTCCTGCTACTGACTTAAGCGCAGTCTCCAAGTTGAAGGATCCCTATATAAGGGTTCCTGGGGTTGTATAGTACATTCATCATATGTATAGTACGTAGACAATTTCCTGAGATTGTTTATGTGAATGAGAAAAGAGAAAATCCATAGAGACTATATTTCTTTAATAAAACTAATAAACCTTAACATCGAATATAAATCTAATAGAAACTCCTTTTTTTTTGGGGGGGGGGGGTTACGCATAGCAATACGACCTCTCATGAGAAGCTAGTACATGTGGTCGTATGTCATGATACGACCAACACAAAAGACGACTGCTTAACAGACGTCAACCGACGTATGTCATATAAAGATACTGCTTTCACACGTCTGTTATCATATTCTACTTTCCACTTGATTACTTACGAGATGCATATTTAACTTAGAAACCACTGACTGACTCGTATTAAAAAGGAAATAATCATAAGGGCTTAAGCCATTCACCTCCTCCGGTGATTTGGTAGTAACAAGTAGCTGACTCGTCCCACTCAATCTCTAGTTGATGCTACCTGATCACTGGCTGGTCCTATACGATCATTAGCTGATCAAAGACCATGGTAGATCAGCCATTACGGCCGTGATCAGGTCAGTCAGAAAGAACGGCATTCACGAAAAATGCAGTTTTAAACCCCAATTGAGCACGAGGACACGACCCATGACTGCGATAGTACGACCCATTAAGCATGATGGTACTACCTTGGACACGACAGCACGACCCATGAGCATGAGGATATGAACCTCAAGTATGAGAGGGAGTGACTCTCATCCTCTTCAACCATATGGAACACAGCAACTCGCGATGACTACGTGAAACAGTCCTATTTCATGACTGACCTTTGACTTTCTAACCCCACATATGACTGACCTTTGATTCTATGACCTCAGAAAACTAACACGATTGACCTTTGACCTTTCCCCACACTCACACAGGAAGATTAACCTTTAACCTGAACCCAGATACGCACGATCACGATTTCAATTACATTTCTTTTTTTAATTCATTTAGCGTTTGAGTTATTAAGGAATGCAGGAATTCAAGTGACCTTTGGTCATTTCCATTTCTGATCTCCGAGTATCGTGGTGTGGGAGTATAGCAGTATCACAGCAACACCACAATAGTACCACACCAACAGCAGCACAACCGTTGGATCAGTGCTGTACGTTCATCCTGAACCCCTCTTGTCTGTCGCCTGATATGGAATTCAGACGGAAGAGTGAGGACAGCTTGACCTGGCTGGCGACCGAGGACACAGGTGCGTCATCTTGTGACGTGAAGCCAACATGAAGGAATCATAAAGTTCTGATCCAGAACGAAGCAACGGTGGACGTGATGCTTAACAGCACGTAGCGTTGACATCCTTATGAGGGCTCGTTAGTTAGGCTTGGCAGACGTGCTCAACAACACCAGTGGAGGGATATCTGTCCCTTCCACCTCCTAACTTCACCAGTGGGAGGATGTTTGTCCTTTCCATTTCATCTCCTGGATCTGTTGTGACCGTTGGATGGGATCATCCCGGCGTGTGTGCCCGAGACGTCCCCACCCACTCAGTCGTCTTGGTCTCAACTGTAACGTAGTAAGTTAACAACCATTCTGAACACGACCGCTTGGCACACAAGACCATCTACCTCATCACAACATCAAACAACTCTCATGAGTTCAGAGCACACTAACATTAGCTCAGTAATACAATACAGTATAAGTTCATTAGTACATGGAAGTTATGAGCTGTTTAATATGCGAAGTCAAGAAAATAATACACAGAGTTGTGAGCTCAGTAATACACCGAGAGGAACGACTGACGGATCTTATACGTAGCTAAACTCTCACTGTACTTCTCATCACATAGCACTAACAGATGACTGGCTGTAGAACTTGACTATGTATCTTGTAAGACAATGGTCCCCGTTGACTGCAGCCACCTGCAGCATTATCATCTATCATTGGTTTATATATATATATATATATATATATATATATATATATATATATATATATATATATATATATATATATATATATGCAAACAACCTAAAACAGACAATCCTTCAACTCATATAACAGGTCATCCACAAAAGTAAAGACTTACTCACAACTAGAGAAGCAACATTGTGTTGTGGACGCGGGAGAAGACAGCGTTTCACTCCTTGGTGTGTAACTGGTCGATGGTCACAGCCCGAGGCACCGGACTAATTAATCAGGTGACTGGGGAAGGTACCACTAAACTCGACAAGACATGGAGGAAGTACAAGTTGTTCTGATGCAGCAAAAACATGTTCTTCCTCCGTACGAAAGGCAACATTACCTGAACAACACTGTGGCAGGATCCTGCGTCTCCCTGATTGGTGAGGTGAAGCCCGGTCATCATCCACACCAGGTACAAGAGGCGGGCTTTGCCTTAAGAATCTGTACACATTATAAACAACAGAAGGTTGACTGGGGAACAATTCCTGACGACTGTTGACGAGTGGCTGGCGATGCTGGAGTGTCACTATGTTATCCTTACTGAGGCAGGAGGACGATCCAGCCATCACCACGACCCACCCATCATCTTCATCCGCCCATCACCACGACCTAACAACCACCATGATCGACCCATTGCTAGGAGCCACTTGCCACTAGGACTCATCCACCCAAAGGAATATCTAATGATTAATCAAACCTGATGCGGACTGAGAAGTGACAAGCCTGTCGAACCCCTGACGAACACGCCAAATGAATCCCCGTTCAACATGCCCGTCGACCCCACCTGGCCAGCAAGTCATATTCTGATATGTAACTGGATGATTCTGAAGTAAGGGTCGCCCTAAGCCATTAGGGCCAGCAACATAATGTTATATAAATCAAATAAAAAAATGTAGTACTTAAGAGGTGAACATTAGTTTATTTGACTAAGTATTTACATCAGATACCTACCTCCAAAGATTGATAAACATTTTTGCTATTCGTGTTTTTTTTTTCAAGGAAATTCATTTTTCAACAAAGCTTAAGTTCACCGCAAGTGATATATGCATAAAATGTGCACTTAATGATAAGGAAAAGACGTAAGATAAAACGTAGTAAGGTACACAAGGAGAAGCAATGGATGTGAGATAAGACACGACGTATGTTGGGAGGGCATATTTCAATTTGTCCATAAAGAAAAGGTGCAAATGGCAGGTGCGGGGCCTACAATGATGAACTCACTCAGATTTGTCTGATTTCTTATAGGAAAGACTTGCACAGCTGTGACAGGTCACCACCACCACGAGAGGTGACCTGATTTGTGACCACCCTAAAGCTTAGATGTGACATGGGAAAGTTCCTTCATACTATGACGAGGGAAAGTGCGTCAACGCCCCACTAGTCTTGCCTCAGTCTTACGTAGTGGAGTGAACTCCTTCACTTATCTTCAGGTAGCTGAGATTACAGGTCTAAACACAATGAATAAATCATCCGCCGTATTAAATAATCCTGCTGAATAATCAAAGTTGTACAACACTTTACACGAAACTGAACGAATACTTCCAGCTTACATCAATACACGGTACTCACAGACAGATAAGCCAAGATGTAGGTTAAAGATGGCCAAGTTAAGGTGAATTGGGTTAGGTTAGGGTGAGCAGCTTCACCCAGCCTGGGAGAAGGTAAGGTGCAACAACTCTGGCGTGAGGAGCAGCTGGCCTGGACGACATGCACCGCTGGGTACCATTAACATAACTCTCGGACGTCAGGGTACAGCTACATACAGCAGGGTACAGGAAAATAATATGGCGCAACAGGGTGACACATGCTACACCATGATACAGGAGGACACAGCCAGCCACAAGAGGTAGAGAAGGTGACAAGTAGTCCACTAGCAGGGTATATAAGGCCTCAGGAGAGTACATCACGTTACAAAAAGTTGTAGAACAGTACATTAGTGTGCACTCAGGTCTAAAAAGGTACACTAGCTACAACTAAGTGGATCAAGGAAACTAAAAATATGTACAAAAGCACAATACGATAAAATGGGTGCAAGAGATTGTAACACGTTACAGTAGGGTACAGGAAGGCGCAAGAGTTTGCATGACGGTACACGAGTGTACCAGAGGGACGTCTAATTAAGTACAAGAGAATGCGCGAAGATGCATTTGGGTACAGAGGAAGATTCAAGAAAGTTCAGTAAGATATAAGTGGGTATAAGAGACTGTGATAAGTTACCAAAGGGTACAACAGGGTACCAACCAAGAGATACATAAGGGTACTGGTGAGTACATGAAGCTATAAGAAGTTACAGCAGGGTGTAGAAAGGTAAAGTATGAAACAGAAGGGTACAGAAGACCGTACCAGGATGCAGTAGGGTACAATAAATAGCCAGACGGCACAGTATAAGTCATGAGAATAAAGATAACTGTAACAATCTACAATATAATAAACATAGGTCGAGCAGAATACAGTATGGTACGATAAGATTCACGAACATACAGTAGGGTACAGTAAGGTTCAGGAACGTACAGTAGGGTACAATAAGGTTAAGGGACGTCAGTAAGGTACATTATGGTACAATAAGTTTCAGGAACGTACAGTAGGGTACATTAAGGTACAATAAGGTTCAGGAACGTACAGTAGGGTACAGTAAGGTACAATAAGGTTCAGGAACGTACAGCAGGGTACAGTTAGGTACCATAAGGTTCAGGAATGTACAGTAGGGTACATTAAGGTACAATAAGGTTCAGGAACGTACAGAAGGGTACAGGAAGGTACCATAAGGTTCAGGAACGTACAGTAGGGCAAAGAAAGATAACAAAGCTTAAAGCTAGAAATAAAGGAACATCTTAGCCCAGCATAAATCACATTCGGTTATGAGTTCCAGTATCACGCAGACGTATATTATTCAGTCGAAAAACAAGGGTCCGGCGGTGAAAGTACTGCCCAGTGAACAACACAACCAATAGTTTTTCTCTGATGAAATATACATTTGCACTTCGCGTCTGTCATTACTTGCAACATCATTCTGGTAATGATCACAGCTTTTGTATATATATATATATATATATATATATATATATATATATATATATATATATATATATATATGAGTTAAGGTGGCTATAAAACAAGGTTGAGAGTGGATCTCTACCAAATGTTTCGTCACAACACAATACGTCAATGGACTGACATAAACAATGAGATCGAACAATAAACAAAGGAGATTCACCTAATAGGCGTCGTGTGTGCCACGCGGTCTCATGATTGGTCGAATTACACGTATGACCTCATTCCTGCTCTACACCACGACCAGTCCTGCAGGGCTAACCCGCGCGCGCACCTCCCTACCATCAGGTAACCCACCCTGGTATGTAGGAACCTTCGAGGAAGATGTTAAGTTGCGTCGAGGTCATTTCTCGTGCATCTACCCACGTCCTGACATAAAACCTTCGCATTATCATATCAAGAGAAATATGTGTCTGTCTGTCTGCTGTAATAGTCCAGTGTAGCGGAGTGTAGACATTAAACCTCCACTCCAACTTGTTATTACCACCTCGATTGTTGTACTGGTTTGTGAGTCTTCCGTACTGGCTTCTACCTTTACGTACTCGGCTTAATATTTCGGATGTTCCATAATATGTTTATCATCATAATTATCCCACGGGAGGCCTGGTGTTACCGGGAACCTTTTTAAAGGCTCCTGGAGTCTAAGACTGCGTTACTTCCAGTAGCAGGGATATGTACACTCCTTTGAAATGAGTTCTTTGGCGAGACATTACTCCTGATGATACGGCCCCGCCAAAGATGAATTTTCCTTCGCGAAGTAACCTCGAGCATGCGGAGTCCGGTAACACCAGAAGTTTCACATATATGGTCATTTATTTATTTCATTTTTTATACTTTGTCGGTCTCCCGCGTTAGCGAGGTAGCGCAAGGAAACAGACGAAAGAATGGCCCAACCCACCCACATACACATGCATATACTTACACGTCCACACACGCATATATACCTATACATTTCAACCTATAAATATATGTACATACACAGACATATACAAATATACACATGTTCATAATTCATATTTGCTGCCTTTATTCATTCCCGTCGCCACCCCGCTACACATGAAAAGACAACCCCCTCCTCCCGCATGCGCGCGAGGTAGCGCTAGGAAAAGACAACAAAGGCCACATTCGTTTACACACACACACACACACACACACACACACACACGTTATCGTTTTCCGCAGAAATACCTTTGCTTTATTCGTGGGAAAACGCACCCAGTGAACGATATATAACATGTGTATAAAGTCCTCAGTTGTGTGATCATCTCTCTAAAAAGGAGCTGAGACGTGTAAGATAAGAAGGCTGAGTGTACCTGATGAAAGCTAAGGAGGAAAAGCTTCTACCTTCACCCCATAAAAGGGTCGGAGGATGAAAATATCTCACTGCTTGAAGCTAAGAGGACATAATCTCTCTCTCTCCCCTCCCAGGGTGAGATAATATGCATGTCTCTCAGGCAGTACGAGACGTGGGACGTAGTGCTTGATACATCCACTTGCATGTGTAGATATCTAATTATCTCTTTGTGCTGTGCATGGAGGAAGTTGTACACTCGTGGGGCACCATCACTTGAACTTTCTCTAGTATCACAAATTCTGAAACTTGTATATGCTATCCGCATATCACTTTCATCACTCACTGTGTGTGTGTGTGTGTGTGTGTGTGTGTGTGTGTGTTTGTCTGTCTGTCTATCTGTTTGTCTGTCTATCTATTTGTCTGTCTGTCTGTCTGTTTGTCTGTCTGTCTCTGTGTAGGAATATATACCAATACACACGTTTCTTATTTGCAAATTATGAGTCAGGTGAAAATACAACACTCTGTGTGGGTCACGTATTTCTAGTCACTAATATCAAACTTTTTGGAAATCCGTGTTAGATTAATCTCTGGCCGTGGACGAGCAGGGAAATAAAAAATATCAACTAACATTTCAATAAGCTAATTGAAGGTTAGAGTTCACACATGAACTGATTGGAAGTTGTAGATAGATGGATAACTGGTGTGACCTACACTGCAGAACATTGCTGGGTGCTGGTAATGCCTCTCTCAGGTCATAGGATGTGGGTGATGAGATTTATCATAATAATTTGGGTAAATAAAACTGTTAATCTAAGTAACTATCTACCAGCCGGCCACTATAGCCGATCCTTCCAGCAGGCTTTCCTACGACTGTCTGGTGAAAAGAAAATGTAAAGAATGTGCGTCAGAGAGACCTGGTGTGCTCAGATATAGTTCAGGTTTAGTGCCGTGGTGGAAGAACATATTGCTGACGATTTTGGTGACTTGTAAAACACCCCCGGGGTAAGAAATGTTCATTATTTGTCCTGGTTCCAGCCTCAACCTGACGCTTCGGGGTCACAGGTCACACGTGAGAACGGCTCCATTGTTCATGGGTCCAAACTTACGTGTGTTGAAGCCGAGCCACGATCAAGCCGACCCACGCTAGAGACCCCACACCGACCCACGCCAGGGAGAACGTCTGTCCAGGCCGACCCATGTTAGAGACCCCACAGAAAACGTTGTCACAATACCCTTACCAGCAGTCAGTCCTCACTTGTTTTACAAGTGATTTATGACAAGCCTGTAACAGCCTGTTCAATAGAGAGATGCAGGATCAACGACACCTCAGTATTAAAGGCAAGAGGCAATGTTTGGTGATGGTACGTGTGGCAATATAGCGGTTATTTCTCTGTACTCTAGTCCTCCAGGACTTTCATACAGTAAACACATCTTGTTTTCTGTTACTTTCTACGTAAACCTTGTGAGCACTAAGGTGCGACCTTCAAGGACTACGGTAAGACCCTTGTGGACAACGATCCGACCTTTGAAGACGACGGTAGGACCCACGAGCATGGTGCCACCACCTGTGACCACAACGTTACCACCGTCAAGCTTGGCGTTACCATCTATAAGGACGACGGATATTGATTTCAGTTTGTTTGGTAAATTTTACATTTCAATTTGAGTGAGGATAATCCCTGAAGCTTGGTTACATATACTCGGGAGTGGTCCTCAGAATACATTACGGTCAGATATAACAAGAAGTTATATAGTTGAACTGCATACAGAAAAGAAGGTTTTTATATTGACTAGAAACTAATCTTGAGTAGTTCAGTACAGGTTTTACCATCACTATATTACCAAACGACCTTAACAGTCACCACATGATTCTACTCCAACAACCAACGACCAGACGACCCTAACACTGACCACAACCAACGACCAGACGACCCTAACACTGACCACAACCAACGACCAGACGACCCTAACACTGACCACAACCAACGACCAGACGACCCTAACACTGACCACAACCAACGACCAGACGACCCTAACACTGACCACAACCAACGACCAGACGACCCTAACACTGACCACTACCAACGACCAGACGACCCTAACACTGACCACTACCAACGACCAGACGACCCTAACACTGACCACTACCACACCAACGGCAAAATACAACCTCAACACTGACTACAAGATCCTACCTACGACCACACACCTGATAACAAGGAACGACCTCTATAAATCCCCAGGAAACGATAAAGAAATGCACGATGAGAACTCACTCCATTTCCACTCGATTTCCTTTTAATTTCCTGTGAAGAAAATAAGGTTCTCTCCTGAAGAGATAATTGGAGAGAGAGAGAGAGAGAGAGAGAGAGAGAGAGAGAGAGAGAGAGAGAGAGAGAGAGAGAGAGAATTTTATCATAGGTCTAGCTATGCAGAACACATGCACTGGGATGCACAGAGTTTTTGGAGAACCCTTGACGTTGTATGGTACATCAGAGAGGACAGGATCTGGTGTGCATGGCAGAAGGTTATATGTTGAACGCAAAAATAATTTTAGAAAAGTTTCCTTTCAATCTACTTCGTTCACATTGTAGAAGGGATTATGAGCCTGTAGCTTTCTGGGCGAAAATCCTGACTAACCAATACGTATCAACGGCCTGTATTTATTTTTTCCCCTGAAAGGCAAATGGGTTGGATGCTTGTCAGTGGAGCGAGTAACAAGAGTCCATAAATTTTTTTGATAATAAAAGGGTTGGGAATGTTTGCCCCAAGACGTAATAGGAGCCATAAATCTGGCTGACCTGGCGTACGAAAGGATACCTGAGGCAGGGAACATGTATCATAGCACACGTGTCTTTGTAGCACGGCACAGGAGCCGATGGACACTGGCCACAGGACACAGCAAAGGCCTAAGCCTTACTGACTTGAGAACACAACGTGAAATCCTGGAAATGGGAGGGGCGTATACAGGAACAGACAGACGTAAAGCCCTTACTAATATGTTCCCAGTATAAACACTAACTTTTACTGCCATATACAATTAAAAATTCTCTAATTACGACAATTGTTTTCTTGCACTGCTCAGGACTTAATCTCGTGATAACGGCATCCAGCGAGAAAAGATCAATGGTCCATTCTAACTTCCACTAACTCGTCACTAAGTTGAAGTTTCATTGTCTTAGAATCAGAGGAACTTTGGAGGTCCGACCTAGTAACAATGGGGAGGAAAGAAAGAGAATGTCTGGTGTTATCTATACTGTCTGACGTGGCAGGGAAACAAGAGCCACCACCCACGAGACGTGAGGCCTGGATCTAGACGTGTACCATGCCAGGAGGAGGAGGAGGAGGAGGTGGCGTACTTCCTGACGTACATCGAGTTCATGACAACGGGTCTGTATTATTATAGGGCGAATATACAAGATATTATGAGTTTCATGTGTTTATGTTTGTACTGATGCAAACGTACAGTATATATTTATCATCCGTGTGTATGTGAGTATATTCATATCACCCGCATGTGTCCGTATCATTCGTGTGTATGTCATGAGTAAATGTTCTTTTCATTATGGAAACTTGTTACTACTACTTATGTCTTCCATAATAATTACTACACGGTCTATCATACTTAAAACCCGACATATTCCACTTAACACCCGGTCTATTACACTGAACACCTGGTCTGTTACATTCATCACTCGATCTATCATACTGAACACCTGGTCTGTTACATTCATCACTCGATCTATCATACTGAACACCTGGTCTGTTACATTCATCACTCGATCTATCATACTGAACACCAGATTTGTCATATCTAACTCCTGCCCGATCACAAATGACATTTGATCGACCACACTTAACATCAACCTACTAAACTTAACACTCGATCTTCTACATTCAAAACTCGATCCATTGTCCTTACCACACGAGCTATTATTCATTACAACAGATTTACTATACTTAACATCGATCTATTGCACTCAGCACCTGAACTATTACAGAACATCCAATCTCTTACACTTAACACCTAATCTATTTCACTTAACATCTGATCTATTATACTTAACACACGGTGTGTTCGTACTTTAGTTGACAATTACTGATACAATGATAACTTGTAATACAGCATACATTACCGGGATCTGAGACTTAAATCTAGGAACATCATTTCTGAAAACAATATACTGAAATCAAACCAGCTCACCCTCAAAGCCAGCTCATTCTCGAATTTAGGTCTCACTCAAGACCAGCTCACTCTTAGTACCAAGGCACTTTCCAGGAAGAGTTTTTTTCAGAGCAGCAAGTAATTAACTGCATAAAAAAGGACTTCCTATACCGATCATAGAATCAAGGTTCTCTACACCATATAAAGGTTTTCTACCACACTGAAATCCCTCGTCTAAGGGGTTACCACAGCCTAATTTTTTCCTATCCTATTTTTCCAGAAAAATGTTCTACAGTTTAACATATGGCGCCTCAGAGTGGAGATGTCCATACAGGTTGGCCAAGGGTGTCAGGCCACAACAAAAGCTGTGTGGCGTGAGTGATGGCCGGTCTTAGGGCGGAGAAAGCCAAGGCATTACTGGCTGCTGCGGTTGCTCTCAGACACATCCTCAAGTCCATCAACATTTTTTAGGCTGCTGAGACCAGTCTTATGAAGCAGAGGACATTAAGGAAGGTTACGTGAAGTCATGACGATATGGAAGTCATCCATGGGTTGTGAAGAATTTCAAAGCTAAATATAAATTACTTTTATCTATTACCATAACGAATGAGAAATATATCATGAACTACCATAACAAATGGGAAATAAAAAGCAAATATAAAAGCTGATGCGAGTCATCGGGTGGTAATACCTAAAACTACTCACTGTGTTTCTCATTAGGTCAAAGAAACACTTTCTACCAGAAAACATTTTGTGTTGCTGTTTTACTGTTTTTATTCTTGACCTTCGCCGCTATGAACATGGCTTTGCACTTTGCTTTCTTCCTTCTTGAGTATCACTATGACGTCACAGTACGTGTGAGGCTCCAGCTCAGGGTCGCTTGGTAATATCTCCTCGTAAGTACCCACAAGAGGTAGGTACTCCTCAGGTCTTCACATCCACGAATTAAGTCCTCATAAACCCCTGATATATGTAATCCCGTCAACAATGTAATCTCATAAACTATGTCATCTTATGAGCTCTGTAATCCTATGAATTATGTAATCCAAGCGCTATGTAATCCTATGAACTATGTAATCCATGCACTATGTAATCCCAAAAACTATCTAATCTCAGGAGCTGTGTAATCCCACAAGCTATGTAATCCTGAGGACAGTATAATCCTTGTAGTCAGAGACGGACCATCCCATAATTCACGGCCTCGTCTATGTTTCTTCTCTTATTGTCTCGTCTCAGCGAAGCGAATGACCTCATCACTGCTCGTTAGCCATGCTTGTCTGCCGGGTCACTAGACCTTGATGCATGACTGTGTATCATAGGCAGTTTGTAATTAATATCATTTTATTACTCTCTTGATCAGATTTTAAGATGCCGAACATCAGGGTGGCCAAGGATTGCAAGACGATGAGAGGGCAGCGTTGGTATCTGTTAACGCCAACGCCAACAATAGTAGGGCAGAGGTAACATAATTAAGCTATCGACCACAATAGTAGATCGCTAAATACATGCCACCATGACGAGAACGACGAATTTCCTCTTTCATCTGGAAACAGTTGGTAGGAATGCTTTGTATCACATCCCAGATCATTAAGAAATTTACCGTCATATAGATATGGATATCCTTCTAAGCCGTCCTTATCATACAATTAACATGTGTAAAAGTTCAACCAACCGACTCGAAACTATAGATTTCTTCCTATCCAAAGATACACCGAACCAAAGACACCTTGACAGCTTCATGAGCTCACTCCACTGACATTACGTTGCCTTTCATATACCACATGGCTGCAGTTCATTCAATTCAATCCACGCCTCTCACCCTCCTGAATGTTCAGACCCCGATACCTAAAAGCCTCCTTCAATCCATCCTTCCATCTCCTCCTCGGTCTACCTTGCCGCCAAGCTACCTGCTCTTCTGACACACATCCTCCTACGATTTCTTCACTCATCCTGTCCAAATGTGTGAACCATATCAGCACACCGTGATAAGCCCTCTCAATCAGACTGCACTTACTATCACACATCTTCCTTGAAAAAAAAAAATCTAAAAATCGTATTACCAAATAATATCACTGTAAAATTAAATTTCGTTCAAGTTATTTATGATATACATTTCTTAATTATAAGGTTAAACCCTCAAGCACAACGATTCAACCCTTGAGTACGGCGGCAGTACTCCTGGGTATGATGGCTTGGCTTTATCCTGACCTTTACGGGTCAGGTCAAAGGTCACACTAAGGCATGGATCGCACCATGCTGAACATATGATAAACAATTTATTCTGAACACACAATAAAACCCTCGTATGAAGTTTATTGACTATTTTCTTGTTACCCTAATTAAAGATGCCACTGTTTAGGTCTCTGACGAGAATTATATAAATCTTTATCATTTCGATGGTGTCAAGTGTACTTAATTGCTGTCTTTGCATACACATACAAACCAGAATGAAACACATTCATATGTATAGATGGTGTGTTTGGTTTTTAATCCTAACAACTGCCAGGGTCATTAAAGCCGTCAACGTCAAACTACAACACCAAACAAAATATCCTTAGCACCTTCTTCAGGTGTTCAGAATATTATCAGGATCACAGATACTCTCTCAGCAAATGTGGCTCATGCAAATACACAGACCTCTCCTGTACTAGCTATTACCTCATGTTTTCAAATTACTTAGTAATGTGTATACTGATACATACATAACTCAACATTGCTGTCAGGGATACAATCTCATTCATGTCTTTTCATTTTGAAAAATGAAATCCATTAAAAAAAAAATAATCCTTATCTTAAGCCATATATCAAACAGAAATTCGTAGTGATTTCTATAGCCACATAAGTCAAGAGAAAACATCAACAACTTAGGTCAAACATATAATGGTAAGGTCAAAGGGCTATAGTGACTTCTTCGTGTAGTATTCAGATCGACTTCACTACTGTGATCTACTGCCCATCAGGAAATGAGAGAGAGAGAGAGAGAGAGAGAGAGAGAGAGAGAGAGAGAGAGAGAGAGAGAGAGAGAGAGAGAGAGAGAGAGAGAGAGAGAGTATATGAGATCAGATATATGTATATTAAGTGTATTAAGGGAATCTTTAAGATATTAAAACCCATTATAAACATGGAGCAGATACATGCAATGCCAATCCATAAATATCACAATAACTGGGTATATGAACGCAGAGTTCAAGCATTCACTTGTTCACTTTTTAAAGAAACAAAACTAAGTTTGATCAAGACAAGGTGTTTAGGTATGAGGTTAAGCACATCTAATCAAGTCACAAAAAATGTTGACAAGAAAGGATTCATATTTGGTCATCACATCATGTATTTATGATGTGATTAAAGTGTCTTGTGTAGTCAGTTATATAATCACCTGGATACAGATAATGATGACATTTGTATATGTAACGTATGTTATGATGATTATGTTAAGGATGTATGCATCTGATCCAGTCTGCTACACTGGGACTGGGGTAGTAATCATATACAGCTAAACACATATATAATGTGTATAAGAGATGCAAAATTACTTCATAAAATTACTCATATCTGGTCATCCATTCGGCCTAAGCACCTAATGCTAGAGCCACGACGATATCAAATCCTCACATTTATCTGACGATTCCTGAAATTCTACGATAATTACAATGCCCGAGGCAGGACCAACAAGCTGGTTGTTGACAAAAATATACTGGAATATTTTCAGCCACATTTTTAAAGACAGATTTTTCAATTCCTCCAGAATTCGTAAATACTTCTCCTTCTCCCTTCCTCTTCCCCTTTTATTAAACTCTGTGTATTTCAATTAAGGCCCTGCCTTGATGTGGACTTTTCCATGACTGGAGTCTCCAACGTTAAAATCTCTCTCTCTCTCTCTCTCTCTCTCTCTCTCTCTCTCTCTCTCTCTCTCTCTCTCTCTCTCTCTCTCTCCCTGTAACTTCTACGTCTCATCCACTCGCTCCTATGCAAGTAGACAATGCAAGCAAGCAACAGAGGCCTTCTGCATGTGCGAGGCGAGACTCAATAAGGAGAATAAACAGGAGAGGCCAACCATCCTGCAGAACCCCACCTGTCTAAATAAACACTACCCTTCACCTCCTCACCCGAGAATTCCACTCACGCACGGGTCTCCTGCATATCTATTTCACAACCAACCTTTCTTGTATCTATTTCTTTACACAAGTCTACCCATAATTCAAACGTGTTTACTATACTGTGGCTCGCTGATCACAGAGGCAGCTCTCTCTCTCTCTCTCTCTCTCTCTCTCTCTCTCTCTCTCTCTCTCTCTCTCTCTCTCTCTCTCATGACATAATCTCGTCGTGGATGTACCTAGGATGGTACTGGTAAGTTGGCTTTGAGCTGCTGACCTGACCTGACCTGACCTGGACTCACAGCCGGGCCTGCGAGGTTGGAAGGTCGGAGCGCCAACCATCGCACCACGGAGGCCCTGTGTGTGTGTGTGTGTGTGTGTGCTAGTCATCCACCTTCCCCTAAGCGTTGTGGCAGCCACAGCTCGTGGTGTCTCAGTATATCCTGGCGGCCACGGTCTGCATGACTCGTAAAGAGCTCGTTTCCTGCTATTCAGCCGTTCACAAGAGAGGCTTGATCACGGCCGCAGACATTCTCCGCACCAGATCACCAGGTTATCACGTTACTTACGATCGTTGAGGAGAAGTCCTGCTTAATGGTTCCCACGATCGAACTCGTGGTACTCCAGTATCTGACCTCGCAAGTGAGGCTCTTCCATCACTACTCTGGCTAATCTTTACATCTTTTACGACAAAATGAAAAACGCCAACATAAAAATCTTCCAAAAGAAGGAACAGAGAAGGGGGCCAGATGAGGATATTCCCTCAAAGGCCAAGTCCTCTGTTCTTAACGCAACCTCGCTAACATGGGAAATGGCGAATAGTATGAAAGAAAAAAAAAGAAAAAAATCTTGAACAAATCAAGCGGGATGTTGTGCTGTCATCCTGACCACCAGACGTAATCATGGGAAACAAGTGTCACGTGACCCTGACCACCCATCGTTAGATATATAGCACCCAGAACATGAGGATTATCTGCTCTTATCCTCTAATGTAACGTAACGAAGATGATACGTTCAAGACTTATTTCATTATGACCTCTGGGAAACTTGAAGGAGTCAACTTGTTAGCTGTGTGTGTATCATCTTGACCTTGGACCTTCGTCAGAAGTGACGCGTCGACCACATGTATCCCTCCGTCGACGTGACGCATCGACCCCACTTAACCTTCCCGAGAATTGACAAGTCGACCCCATTTTGCCGTACATGGAGGCAACACGTCGACCAGAAGGGTATCATTCCTAGGTAAAATTTTGGTCATATCTTGAGCGGAATAGCGTGTCGATGGTGCAAGAGTCGTCCCCATCATCATCACCAACATCTATAGCCCCATAACCATCGCTAGCATCACTTGTCCGTGTCCAGCACCTACACACACCTGTATCGAACACCTGTGGTATAGTATTCAGGAGAAACCCTCCACCCCAAACTCATACTGAATGCCTATCCATTTCCGACCTCAATATTGGTCTGCATCATACATGACACACTCATCACTTGTCCTGTGTCCGTTAACAGTATAGTCTGAGGGCTCGTCCTACCTACCCTCCCTCCTCACTCCCACTACCCCGCACCCACTTCCAACTGCCACACCCCGGGGACTCCTCCCTGCCTCATCCATACATCACCACCACATACTCGCAGCCCCCCCCCAACCACTCAGGGTCGCAGCCCCCTACCACAACTAGCCGCAGCCCACCACCACACCTGGTCGCAGTCCTATCACGCCTGGTCGAAGCCCGTCACTACACCTGGTCGCAGCCTACCCACCGGCCGCCCCATAACCACTGCGACACCGCTTATTTCTGGCATCCATATCCTAAAGTAACCATAGCATCCCGCCACCCCTGGTAGCGGCCCTGCCCATCAAATACAGCTGAAGCAATAAACTAGTTTCAGGTACCTGAACTGACTAAATAAAGCCCGAAGTGGGCTGTGAGGGTGTAGCGGAGAGGCTGCAGTCCCTCACTACCCAGCGTATAAGACTTGCCAATAACACACCATGATAACGACATCCTGACGGAGGCCCTGACGGCGGAAGAAACGAGTATATACACCAGGAAAACATGGACGATCTTTTATAAAAAGTAGTCCGTCTCGCACTCCATAAAACACACCAGCTCTTATGGCTCACCTGGTCCCTGGCTGACGTCACCTTGTCTGCCGGGCGGAAGTTAGTTGACCAAAACGATGATGTGAATATAGCACACTGAGCCTCCTGCTAGGGATGTGAGATTGGCGTCACAGCTGGTGATAGCACGAGAGGCACCGAGTTAGTGTGGAAAAACAACACAATAGCAAAAGTAACACCAATACCACAGCAGCAATAATACCAACGCCACAACAGTAGCACCAGCACCACAGCAAGAAGATAAACACCATACAAACAAATTCAGCACCATAGTAACAACATCGACACCATAGGAGTACCAGAAGCAGCTGCAACACCACAATTAATCTTAGCCCAAATGACTTAGAGAAAGTAGACAGGGAGAATGTTGACACGAAGTTGCAAGAAAGTGGAAGTCCTTGTCTCATGAAGTTGTCAGGGGAATGATCAACATAATGAGATGATGATGCTTGTACTCCTAAGGCGAGCCTTGTTCATACGACTTCAACACAGGAGAAACCAGACAAAATGGTCAAAGGCAACTCAGGTTTCAACCGTAGCGGTTATGATAGTGTGTATCAACACAGCAGGAGACAAACTGCCATGGAGATATGAGATTAACAAAAACATTAACAAACGTTGATGCACAAGCAAACAAATCAGACTCAGTTACTGCACAGGGGAACACACCTGTAAACAGACAAACATCCATCATAAACAGAGAGAGAGAGAGAGAGAGAGAGAGAGAGAGAGAGAGAGAGATGAGAGAGTCACTACCTTCTTACACAGGACTTTATAAACCTTATAGAATAAGTAACCCAAACTTCTCTTAGTCTCTACCTTTCCCTCCGAATCATGAGGCGAACAATAAATCTCTCCCTCCAAGGATCCTCCCAAAACTCTCCAACCTTCCATCACGATCCACCTCGACAAATGACTCTGCAGTGATCCTCCTCTTCATTATATGCCGATTGTGAAGCTCCCACCATTTTCTTCACGCTTCATCCAGTCTCCCCGAATATAAGTGTTTCTTCTGTCTCTAATATATATATATATATATATATATATATATATATATATATATATATATATATATATATATATATATATATCTTATTTATTTATTTTGCTTTGTCGCTGTCTCTCGCGTTAGCGAGGTAGCGCGAGGAAACAGACGAAAGAATGGCCCAACCCACCCACATACACATGTATATACATACACGTCCACACACGCAAATATACATACCTATACATCTCAATGTATACATATATATACACAAATAGACATATACATGTATACACATGTACAAAATTCATACTGTCTACCTTTATTCATTCCCATCGCCACCTCACCACACACATGGAAAAACAACCCCCTCCCCCCTCATGTGTGCGAGGTAGCGCTAGGAAAGACATCAAAGGCCCCATTCGTTCACACTGTCTCTAGCTGTCATATAATAATGCACCGAAACCACAGCTCCCTTTCCATATCCAGGCCCCACACAACTTTCCATGGTTTACCCCAGACGCTTCACATGCCCTGGTTCAATCCATTGACAGCACGTCGACCCCGGTATACCACATCGTTCCAATTCACTCCATTCCTTGCACGCCTTTCACCCTCCTGCATGTTCAGGCCCCGGTCACTCAAAATCTTTTTCACTCCATCTTTCCACCTCCAATTTGGTCTCCCACTTCTCCTCGTTCCCTCCACCTCTGACACGTATATCCTCTTGGTCAATCTTTCCTCACTCATTCTCTCCATGTGACCAAACCATTTCAAAACACCCTCTTCTGCTCTCTCAACCATACTCTTTTTGTTACCACACATCTCTCTTACCCTATTATTACTTACTCGATCAAACCACCTCACACCACATATTGTCCTCAAACATCTCATTTCCAGAACATCCACCCTCCTCCGCACAACTCTATCCATAGCCCATGCCTCGAAACCATACAACATTGTTGGAACCACTATTCCTTCAAACATACCCATTTTTGCTTTCCGAGATAATGTTCTCGACTTCCACACATTCTTCAAGGCTCCCAGGATTTTCGCCCCCTCCCCCACTCTATGGTTCACTTCCGCTTCCATGGTTCCATCCGCTGCCAAATCCACTCCCAGATATCTAAAACACTTTACTTCCTCCAGTTTTTCTCCATTCAAACTTACCTCCCAATTGACTTGACCCTCAACCCTACTGTAACTAATAACCTTGCTCTTATTCATATTTACACTCAACTTTCTTCTTTCACACACTTTACCAAACTCAGTCACCAGCTTCTTCAGTTTCTCACATGAATCAGCCACCAGCGCTGTATCATCAGCGAACAACAACCGACTCACTTCCCAAGCTCTCTCATCCACAACAGACTGCATACTTGCCCCTCTTTCCAAAACTCTTGCATTCACCTCCCTAACAACCCCATCCATAAACAAATTAAACAACCATGGAGACATCACACACCCTTACCGCAAACCTACATTCACTGAGAACCAATCACTTACCTCTCTTCCTACACGTACAAATGCCTTACATCCTCGATAGAAACTTTTCACAGCTTCTAACAACTTGCCTCCCACACCATATATTCTTAATACCTTCCACAGAGCATCTCTCTCTCTCTCTCTCTCTCTCTCTCTCTCTCTATATATATATATATATATATATATATATATATATATATATATATATATATATACACACACACACACACACACACACACACACACACACACACACACACACACACGAGTTATTGGAGGGAACGTCCTGGTTCTGGTTACCAGGCCACAAGAGACATACTGTGATTGTCATCGTCTTCAACACAGAGACGTAAGGACGTTGTGAATGCCACAGTCGTGTGGTAGAGAGGTGTTCCCTTGCTCTGATTCTCTCTCTCCAAGAACTATGTCGACGGGTTCAGCGGGAATCAAGAGGATTACTGGAATTGTAGATGACCCGTACCTGAAGAGCTGGCTGTGGGAATAGTGGCTGTTGGCAATAGTTCAGGGAGTGGTGGTGGTGATGGCTAAAGTAGTGGTTGTGTAGGTGGTGGTATAAGTGGCAGTAGTGGTGGTGGCGGCAGCTGCAGTGCCGGTGGTAATGATGGTGGTAGCGGCTGCGTGTGGTGGTTGACGAGGACAACATTTGGTAGGGATGATAGCAAGTAAATCAGAATGACAGACTAAGGAAGTCACTGGTTTAAGTGGCTGGAGCCTGCAGCTGGAGCCTACAGCTTTTTCGATGAAAGACGTTAGTCATTTCGCTCGCGTGACTTCGAAAGAAAAAGTGAGGAGAAAAATTTATCAGAAAAAAATAAAACGTGCTAATATATTTTCCCCGCAGGTCAACACTACAGTCAGTCCTCAGTGTCTCCAGTCTATCAAAACCCAGCAACTATGTCACACTGCCGTAGCCCACTGTTGTAACATTCTTGCCCTTCACTACAGGAGCTGCACTGTTGACATTGACGCAAAACTTAAATGGTTAAGATAAGTAAGTATCCCGAGTGGTGTAGATGGTCAGCTGTTCTGATGGTAAACGTCTGAAATATACTGCAAATACAGCCTCGTCGACACACTATGAATGCAATACCTATTAATATCTTCGACACACTATGTAATAAATTACCTACAAAAGTCGTCGACACACTGCAAAATACAGTAAGTACAAGTCTCGTCTCACATCATTCCGTAACTTACAATGAATCGACGAAAAAAATAAAGACTCGACTGACCGACTTGTTGGGTATATACCACACACGTAACATCATCTCTAACATCAATTTCAAACTGGCAAATTCAGGCATTTCACCACCCTCATCCCACTCCCCTGAAATGCAATACAGGATTATTCCACACGAGGGAAATAAAGCCCATTCCCCCAGGTTTTACAAGGCTCCACTGATGCCTTTCTGAGTGGGGCCATTAAAAAGATATTCCCAACACTTTCTAAAGATACTATGCCATTCCCCACAATGTAGCCTCGATACTGTTCCCCTCAAGACGAAATATCTTTCTTGTCATCTTTGTCTTAAGCCCAGAGTTTCCCGTGATCTCTAGTCCTCATATCATTATCATATCCCTCCCAATATATATCTTAACTAACTTTTTTAAGCTAATAACTGTTCACATGATAAATTATCCAAACAAAAGTTTTCCAAATTATGTTGGAGAATATATATACTATGAGGGTATCCTTATGTTGGAGAATATATGTACCATGATGTTGGAGAATATATGTATCATGTGGGTAGGTACCCTCATATCAGTGAATATATTTACAATGAGGGGATTCTTATGCTGGAGAATATATGAACCATGAGGATATGTTGGAGATCTTTCCTGCATATGTCACAGCAGATGATAATCTGTGAGGGATCAAACATATTGTCACCAAACGCAAAGTTAATGACATGAAATTGTATGAAAAATATACCCAAGTTGGAAGCATGTTTCCAGGATAATGAAACCTGGAAGAAAGTTAGACGATGTCTTACGCACGAAGAAACAAACTAAAAGGCAAGAAAAAGAAAATGTAAATATTGGTAAAGCACTTCAAAACTCACTTGTATGGCGGATAACGAAGTCTCCAACCAATCGCAACTAAAGGAAAAAAGTCCATAAAGATGATTGGTTTTCCGCCCAGCAGAGCCTTACTTCTCACAAGTCTCCGACACCGTCGCAGTTAACTGAGAGCAAATTTACTTTTGCCAATAAAATTCAATTTTCTTCAGTTGATCGATAAAGAAAATTGGGTTGAGATTGAATTGTCGTTACAACTGAAGAGTGAGAGACGTTATCAGCAGCCTGACCACGACGGTACGACCCTTCAGCACGATGGTACGACCCTTTAGCACGACGGTACGACCATTCAGCACGATGGTACGACCCTTTAGCACGACGGTACGACCATTCAGCACGATGGTACGACCATTCAGCACGATGGTACTAACATTCAGCACGATGGTACGACCATTCAACACGGTGGTTCGACCATTCAGCACGATGGTACTAACATTCACCATGATGGTACGGCCATTCAGTACGACGGTACTAAAAGGTTGCGAATGTTCTAACATTAACGGGGGAGTGGAGTAGTGAGCAGAACAGCTGTCGTGATCTGTAAAGGAGAACATCATCAACAGGAACATGCAGGCGCTCCCGCTGTCTGCGTTCCAGTCTTATCTCGACATTCTTCTCCCTCTTCTGGAAGACCCCTGGTGCCGTCTGGATGTGGTGGGTGTGCGGCCAGTCTCCTGCAAGGGCTTCGTGACTGTCTGACACGAGCCTCAAGACCTGACGTCGCCGGACCGGCTACCCTAAACATGAAGCCATTTTTCTTTCCAGTGACGCAGAAGATAAGGCCGCCTTCCTGGTGATCGAGACACGAGAAACTTTGGCACTTACCCAGAATCATAACAGTTTCTCAGCTATCTAGAACACTGGGGGGAAGGACCGCTTACCAGATTACCCAAAACATTGGACCACTTTCCCCCTTCACCAAAACAGCGACAATTTTCCTCCTAACCATAAAATTAGGTAATTTTCCCTCCTCTCCCCATCAATTAACTAACGTTCCAACTAAATCAACCCTTCTCTAGTTGTTTAAAACATGACATCCCACAAGCAGCGACACAACACATTGGTCTGTGTTCCATGCTTTTCAATAAAAAAAGAAATCCAATTTTCCCGTTATCTAGTTCACAAGGTCACTTTCCTTACCATCCAGGATACGAAACTACCTTCCCAGCTATCGCAGATATGTAGCCACTTCTATAACAACTTACGACAAAATACCATTTCATGAGCCACCCAGATAATGGGGACATTTCACCAGTTACTCGGAAAATTAAGCAACTTTTCCAGCTGTTCTGAGCAAAATTCCGTATTTCCCGTATTCGGCGACCCAGAACATAAGACAACTCCCCGGGTAGTTAAAGTACGAGTTTACTTCTTTTTGTCAAGAAAAAGATAGTTTCTAGTTTTCAAGAAAAAGACAGTCCAACTTCCAAGAATAAAGAAAATCTTAAGTTTCCAAGGAAAAATAGTTTTCAGCTACCCAAGAAAAAGACAATATCGAATTTTAAAGAGAAAATTTTTATCTATCCAAGAAAAAAAAATGGGAAAGGTAAGACTAGTGTGCTCCAGTTAGCCAGCACGTGAAGATCCTGGGACAAGGAGGTGAAGGTATAAACATATCTTTATTGAAATCAATATGAGAATGTTAACTGCGCTGAATGAAAATATTGGAAGAAAAGTTTGAAGTTTGAGTTGGGAATGTCTTGATGTCTTGTTGACTAATGGTGATGGTGAGCAGATTAATGGAAACAGTTGAATGATGAGCATACACTTAGCTTGATAACCCCCCTGAGCTCAATAGCAAGGCGCTTGGATATGATGGCTTGGATCTTGGCCTGACCCTTCGTGTCAAAGGCCAGGCCATCATACCCAAGAGTCATCTTGTCGTGCTCAAGGAGTCAGATAGTGTACCGCATATAAACAGATTCACAAGGCACACTGGATCTTATAATAGCCAGCGAACTAGCCTTCATTATTCTTACAGGCAGGTTTCTCCCTACACGACGGCAAGACAAACATTACAGGTGTTTCAAATCTCTCAGCACACGACCAGTATCCTGCAAGCACCAACACATTGCCTGGCAGCGCCGCAGCAACGCTTCAATTGTGCATCTCGCAGTCTTAACTTAATGCTCCTGTGGATCCTTCACTTTTTTCGTTTCATGGTCCTCGCGTTTCTTGATCGTCTTAAGCCGTTAAGATTCTTATAGTGTTACGAGCGTAAAGTTTTCTCTCAGGCGTTAATGGCTACTTTACTGTGAGCGGCGGCACTCGGAGGTCGAAGGTCTGTGAGCAACGATGGATAAAGAAATTCCCGAAAAGTATCCTGCACTGGGTAAGACGTCCCTCTGTTAAGCTTTTACCTTACGCTTGACTGAAGTCACTGAACTAAGAAACCGAATTTGTTTACATCATTTCTGTTTTTAATAAGACATAAACTGTTGAAGAGGATTTAACAAGAAGTTCTTGAAGTGCAGCCTGGCCTGGTAATTTGTTTACTTGTCTGCCTCAAGTTGACAAATGGTGCAGTTCTGGTCACATATTTTACAGAATCAGGTAACGTTTTCCTGCGCTCATCGGTAAAATTATTTTTTCATCTTGACATCATCCATTCTTCTCCAATATCTCATTCTCATTGCCGGATTAATCTGCGTCAAAACGAGTTTAGTCAGGTTTCTGCCACGATCTTATCTCCTCTGTTGGACTCATAAATCATTTACTCAAAGTTGAGCCTAAAGTTCTCTGCTGAACATGACACACCTAATCGGCATCCTCAAGGCACTGTGGCCTGCCATCAATCCTTCTTAACATTTATTCTCTAATAGTTTTTTTTTTTCTATTTTGGCCCCTTTTTCACATCACACTGCTTATATATCAACATAAACACAAGCAGTAACCCCAACTGAAAGACCACAAGCGTTCTCAATAGCCACCATCATTACTGATTATCCCATCTCGTTTTGCAAACCAAGATCTCAAAACCCAACGCACTGTCATTTTTATAATTTCAGTAATGATTTTCTCTCACGACTTTTGACTTACCTCTTTCCTGTACTAAGCAGTCAAGTCTTCATTCTGTATTCGTCACATGAGTATTCTGTCGTTCCTTACACAACGAAGATAAGTTTTCCCTTCTGATAAGTTTTCTCTTCTGTTCATTACTGACGAACATCTACTGAAGGACTTGGGTGATATCTGTCTGATGGTTTCTGTGTCGCCAGTGGACAAGATTATCATATGTAGTCTACCCTCCTCTACGCAGGAGTCAAAACCTTGTACTGTGTACCCAACAATATGTAGTAGAAATGGAACAAGAATAGCCCCCTGGGGGATACATCTTTTAACAAAAATGACAGTGAATATTGTACAGAAAGTTATTACTTTCCGAGATCTGTTTGTTGAAAGGTAGTTAATCCAGCTCACAACCGTGCGCAATATAAGTGATGCCACAATATAGTCACATTTCTCAAAATCTGTATTCATAACCAGAGCAATAAGATATATAACACATAAACAGCACACACTACACTAGACACACTGGTTGTACCACATATCACACGAGACACAATGGTTGTACCACACACCCACATTGGTTGTACCACACACTACATACCCACCAGCCAGGTATGGTATACTAAACACGACACCTAAGCCGATCGTGGACCTTTAAACCTCTTCTTTACTGTCTGGGCTCCAGCGCTCTATAAGGCCAGGAGGCCACGTCTCTCGCATGCAAATGAACTCCCATTCGCCTGCATGTTTCTCAGACTGCCACAAAGATTATAGGCACGATAAGGCTCGCAATGAATGTGAAGGGAGGCAGTGAACCAACCGCATCCTCTACATTGCGAGCTTAATCCTGAAGCTCATGCAAAAGTCCTACCAACTGTCTAGTTAACTGATAAGATATACTTGGTACAGCTTCCCCTCGCCTCTGAGAAGTAAATAATAAGAATGAAAAGTGTTGCAAAAATAATCTATTTTGGAATACTACTGCAAATATCATACAGAGGCGAAGGAATATCACATGAATTATTCAAATCAGGAACTTATATAATTTGCGTCGTATAAAAATGTGATATTATAACGAGGCAAGGCATTAACTGGGATTCATTAACATAACAAATCAAATGGAATCACAGAAAATGATATGCATGTATAGTGAAGGTGTACATGTGTGTGCGTAGGCGAAATTGCGTAGAGGGTCTACCATTAAATGAAGATTATTCTAAATGAAGATTACTTGACTATTGACCACTAGATGTACGTAAAGGATCGATCCTACATCAGAAGGGTTCGTTCTGAAACAGATACACGTCACAGGCTTTAATCTTTCTGTACTGATGTCCCAGCATCTCCCATGATCCTAACCCCAGACCATCCTCCATGACCATACATTAGATATATGTATTAACCACGTATTATATCCGCTACAAAATCATTTCATTTTCCTTTATACACTTCAGGTTAAGCCGTCATGTTCTCCTCGAAGCGTGGCTCTGTGGTTTTGGAGGCGACATGACGCCGCTCTTGCCTCACAAATTATCCATCCGTATCCCAGGCACCCACAGCGTCTGCCTCTCAGCTTTAATATACAGCAAGTCCGTCATCTGAGGATGCCACGGTGGCCAGCTGACCTCATGAGACGTAAGTCAGTTTCTTATAATGGTTGGCTCTGTACTCTCTCATCAAGACAGCGTCCGTTCTGAACCCTCCAGGAAACATCCTCGGTTGGCTCCTTAATTTGTTTTAGAAAGTGATGATGCAGGAAAAGAACACTTTCAGCCTCTCATTCCCACTCATCTTCGTCACAGTGTACGACAAGCAGGAGGTACGAGGGCAGTACGCCTCCTCCCCCTGGCTCCAGTGATACGCTTTCGAAGCTTCCTCTGTCATGACAGTGAAACAATCTTCCTCTGACCATCTCTGAAACTCTCCAGATTAAACAGAACCATTTGCTCATATATTTCCCACTTATCATTTACATTGAATACCGTGACTCGAGGACCAGTTTCCTTCACAAGACAAATAAAAGATCTACACAAACTTACAAGAGCCAAGGGTCGAACTGTTTCAGGCCTCACTCTTGCCTTAGTTAAGACATACAATATTCCCCTTCACTATAGTATGCACTACGTCCACTATGAGTAGCTGCACTATATGTACTTCCACTATACGTACTTCCACTCAGAATAATTCCACTATATGTACGTACCTTCACCATCCGTACTTCCACATGTTCATTCCAGTATATGTACCTCCACTGTACGTGCCTTCATTACACTCACTGTACCTACACTATACTACACCCAGATCTTAATACCAAGATTCGCTCCAGCATATCCTGGGTAATTCCTCGTTGCTGGAATGCCAACTTCCATCAATATCTCTGGCTTAAGGTGGAAACAGCTCGACCTCAGTCGCTGGAACGCCACCTTACAGCCTAGCCTCGGCCTCAGGCAGGGAGAACCTAGCATAACCTACGTCGCTGAGGCGCCATCCTGCAGCCTAGCCTCCCCTCAGGGAGCTTCACACAGCTTCACTTGCGACTTATAAGCCTCCAGATCATACCCACAATTCATCTCCTAGTACCCCCAAGTGCGTAACATTCCAAGCAACGATCATGTAACATGAAGTTCCCACAACTCCTGTTACTCTCAACACAACACCATACAACATATACCACACACCAAAACTACCACAAAACCATATGCATACCCACTACACACCACGCGTACCACAACCTCATAATTTCCTCCAAACAGTTCTCAAAATTCTACTTTACTGTAAACACACACTAAAACATACTTCATTAAGACGCATAATGATACTTGGAAGGCGTAAGCGTACGAGGCGTCCGCTATAACAATATAGATAAAGATCTGTCTTTGGGCAACTACGTAGCAGGTGGGGTTATGTCGGCTAGTAAATTCTGAGATCTAAACCATTAAAAAGGATATACGAGTACATATATATATATATATATATATATATATATATATATATATATATATATATATATATATATATAACATTTAGCGTCAATCATGGAGGCAGGACAAGGAGGAGGAAGAGAAGCCTTCTCCAACACTCTCCCACGCACGATCACGAGATTTAATTCAGACTTCTTTTCACTTTAAGGATTCACAACCAATCTTTACATTCCTCCCACACACATCAAGGCTGTCTGTCGACCCACACATAACGCACCGAACTGACGAGACGCCACACGTCGACTGAGGTGAACAATACACACCACCACCACACGTAGTACGTGATAACTATGATGGACGTTAATGTCTACAGCCATAAATGATGACTCATCTAGCGTGCTGCCCATATAAGATCCTATACTCACATGAATATAACCTTTCTCATCATAGGTTACTCATGGATAACAAGGAATCATTATAATACCAAATAAATGGCGGTTTGTTCACAACATATTCGAGAGGATAATGACTATAGTTCACCTGTCATGATTTTCTGTTGCTGAAGAAATCTCTTCATTTCCATAGCTCTGGTGTTGACCCGTACGTCAGGGTCAAACCTAGTGCTGGTGTTGACCCGTAAGTCAGGGTCACAATCTGTATGTCAGGATCAACCTGTCTGTTGTTGACCCGTATCTCAAGAGTTACGACCCAAATACAAAGCTCAAATACTGATGAGATATCAAATGTAATGTTACTGAAACCACATCACTTTGAAACCATATGTGCAAGCTGAAGAAGTTGCCGATGGTCTGGCACATAAGGATATAAGAATTCGGTCCACATAACAATGACACATCGAAACCACTACACCAATTTTTGGTCAACCAAACAAAACTAAGCTTTGAAATGTTAATATATAGACAACCAATACCACTGACTACAAAATTATCAGACGCAGGAAAAAATAACCCATTTTCTACGAAAAATTCATTATTGTTATTATGACTCTTATTATCATTATTACTATTATCATTATTATTATTATCATAAGAAATTGTGAACGTCTTGTGTTGACAGCCGAGAAGAGACCGTCCCAAATCTGAAATAAACTTGCACATTTGAATACACTTCCCAAACTCATAGTAGTCACACACACACACACACATTGGGCTAACAGGTTCCTGGGTCGTACCAAACTACAGAAGCAGAACAGGTCAGGAAGTTTGCTGCAACTTGAGTTTCGTCAAGTTAGGCAGAAGTAATGCTGCAGGTGACCTTAGTCCTATGGGTGTTGACCGGCTGGCTGGCTGATCCAGCATTACCGATAAAGATAATTACATCATGAATGAGTCATTAATTACAAGAATAGTAATCGTTGATACCTGCAAACCTCAGGATTTTCCTATCTTTTATCAGATACATCTAGTTTGTTATCTTCCAACTACAACCTACAATCATTTGGTACACCAGAATTGTTTTCATTCAGCTGAGAATCACAAAAGACAAGTTGAGGTTCTTAAGAAAAGTCCATCATTAACGTATGCCATAACATACGTGAATGAGAAAGACTAGGAAGACTTGGCCAAGCATTGCCACGTTAACCCCCAAAGTCTTTCTCATTTTTCTCCTTTTTCATCCGCTCACGCGATATTCAATTCCTCAGTATCAATTTTGTTATTCAAAAGAACAAAATAATATGAAGTAGACAAAAGATAAATGTGTTATATCTCCATAATAATGATGGTCGTGTATGTGTCCTTCCAAGTATCATCTGGGGCGATGCCTACATTCTTTTCTGCTGTCAGTGGGTAAGGGATAAATGGCCGACGACATGTGTGGCGATGGGAAAGCATCGTACCAAACCCTCAACTGTTGGGTCGACTCCCTCATTCTAAATGAAAGGCGAGAAGCGGGTACCACAGCAGGCGCCCCGAAGGTCGGCTCTTTCAACCCACAGGTAGGGAGAGGAAGGTTCGCCACAGCGGGGGTCCTGTGGGTCGACTCTCTCTGTCTCTCAACCTACAGGGAGAGCCAGAAGAGGGCGACACAGCCTATGATACGAGGTCGACTGTACGTCAGATCTTATCTCGGACGCTTCACGGTAATGGATCGTGACTCAGCAGCGAGGCTGACGGCAGACCACACGTGTGATAGGTGTCTGGAATGGGATATGAGTAGGTGAGGTGGTGCTGTTGGTGGTAGCAATGGTGATGGAGGCGGTTGTGGTAGTGGAGGTAATAATGATGGTTACGTAAAACCTTGTTGCACGCCATCGTGGCCTTGTATCTAACTTGTATCATAGCTGCTCGCTACCTGTACTGTTCTGCAAGTTCTACATTCCTCGACGGTCTCACCCACTGCCAGGGACGTGGGCTGTCCTCTCAATACCCATACCGGGCTGCTCCAGGCGGGGTACCTCAACCTGCACCACACACAAGCAGAAACTCTTTCCTCACTGAGAACGTAGGCAGCAAGATCTACTCATCTTTTGTGCCCATCGATCTAGAATGACTAATGAAACATCCATCTCATTTCCCCTATCATTAAGACCAATTTTCAATACAATCGATCCCTCTTATCTAAACCTCTTCGTTATAACTATACGTCACAACAATAAGATATGATGCCTCCCAGGCAAAGGTTCTTCTATCTTGCACTTCCTCTCACTGCTGCCTTCTCTAAAGCCCAACCATGAAACTTTACAAGGATCAGTGGAAGAAATTTGTGAGGGTGCGACTCTGCCCCGGGTAACCTCATGTATGATACTTCACCCTGAAGAACACATATCATGATTACTGCTGCAGGTGAGAGGCATACTTCGCTTACATATGTATGACCGTCGCTCCTCATCATTTACGAATGTTTCTCCTTCTCATCTATAATTTGTTTACTCTTATTTGATCCCATACGGTTCAGGGGCTGAGTTACCGAAAATGGAGACACCTGCCTTCATCTCTGCTCCAGCAAGATGTTACAAACAAACAAGTCAGGAAGTATTAACTTTAACGAACAAAGACAATCTGCTGACCTCTTGCTACCCCAGTGATAATCTTCAGGGTTTTTACACCAGACTATCTCAAAACATCTGCAACGCAATATTTCATCCCTCTCCCATTATAATAACATCATACCTATCTTTCCTGCTGATAAAGCCACAATCCAACTCACTCTTTTCTCTGGTTCAGCTTTTATATTCCTTCTTCTCCAACCGATATTTTCCACTTATCCTATAAACCTTCCTACACCTCATCCTATAACTCTCCCTACACCTTACCACAAAGAACACAGTACACACTCTCTTCTTTGAGGAGTAAGGGATATGGGCAAGATGATGTTCCTTCTCGAGTTTTAAATGACTCGTCTGTTCCCAGCTTGCCTTACACATCGTTCTGTCGCAAGCAGTTCGCCTTATCAACTGCCTCTTTCTCACTATTCAACTTCAAATGCTTTCTCTGTTTCATTGTTTCTTTTATAACTCTTTCTAAAAACTGTATGTCTCCCACTCCACTGCGTTCCACGAACACTTTACCTGTTGGCAGCACGAGACTCAGTAGATCCAATACCTAATACTCCTTTTACAATCAAGGATCATATACGTATTAAAAGTATCTATGGGCTTACAGTTATCGTGAACAACTGAGGAAGGTGTTAGAGGTTTTTAAGTTGGAGGACGTGGCTTGACACTAACAGCCTTATGTCCTCGGTAGTTGATAAGCCTAAGGCCCCAGTAATCAATCAGCCAACCACCATCAACCACACATATAACTCCTACAACCTTTATTCCTCAAGAACACTGTATTTTTCTAACAGACCCGACACTGATGTGATTACCGGTGAGACAACACAATTACTGTAATCAATGTAATCAAAGTGAAATCGGCAATTATCCTCGTTATATTCGAACCTACACACCTGGTTTACATGGTATAATATCAAGGTGGTATGGGCACCATTTACCTTACTCGTAGTATAAAGTCGCAAAGGTCCTGTCCTAAGGATAAGTCCTGAAAGCAGGAACAGTGAGTCTCAGTCACAGGCTGCAAGCATTAGTGCAAGTAGTTTAAAGTCACAGAAAATGCGTCAGAAAGTGTTCAACTTCCTCACATCCAAGAGTTGTATTGTCTTAAGTCTTCAGGTTCTAAGCTTCCCTACTTAACCTTCACACTTCAGATTTGTATTGTTTCACTTCTTGAGTACGACCCTTGGATATGATGGCCTGCCCTTTGACCTGATCCTTAATGGTCAGGTAACAGGACATCATGCCCAAGGGTCACGTCTTGCTCCAAGGTATGTTTTTTATGTCACTCCCGACATTCCAGGGGCATTAAACACACACAACCAACAGAAGCTTGGCATCTCCCAAAACTCGAACCTCCGGTCAACACTCCCAAGAACTCTCCAACAAACCTCTCAAATTCTCCACCTCCCTCCCCAACAACCCGTCCCCTACAGCCATCGATCGAGACAGATATTCATAGCTTTATCTCCAGCCACCTGGTCCGGCCCACCCTGTGTCTACTCCCTTACTGGTAGATCATCTGGCCTCCCGTCACACACACACACACACACACACACACACAAGGACAACATCAGTCTCCACACCAGCTTGGATCCTGCTATTAAAGACACAGAACAATGCAAAATCATGGAAGGAATGATGATGCCTTTGTCATGTACTTATGAATTACCATCCCTCCTGTAATGACACTTTCTAAAAGCAGAACAGACGATGGAGCAGAGCCAGGATCTTAGCTCAAGATGCTTTGTCGTCCGTCCCCGACGCTACCTCGCTCAGGCGGGGAGGCAAGTAGGAGGTATACGAGGAAAAAGAAAACGTGAAATTCACTGAATGAATTCACCACCGTGTGTTATCATGTTCAGTCATGAAGAAGACGAACATTACTAAGGAAGACATTGATACAGCCATCAATTCTAAGGTTTCCCTTAACATATGAATTTGAATCATGGACCGTAAGGTCAAAGATGAAAGGTCGTGCTGAAGTGGTCGTGTCAACCTAATGAAGAGGTCGTGTCCCCCAGCTTAAATGGTCATGCAGCCGTGCTGAAGTACTACCCTCGTTTTTAAGGTATGCCACGATGTTTAAAAGGTCGTACCATCGTGGTCAGTGGTCGTACCGTCGTGATTAGGGGGTCGTAACATCGTGATCAGCGGGTCGTACCGTCGTGATCTGTGGGTTCTAGCGTTGTATTGAAGAGCTTTATGCCAGACCTAATCCTGTGATTTACTGAGGCACTTAGGTCCAGCCGTCAAGTCAGGTTAAGGGACCTGAACCGATACAGTCTCATGAGAGCCTAGCCTGACCCCAGCTCGAGTCTTCAGGGTGCGAATGGGTCTTGAAAAGAACAGCGAACACAGCCAGTGTAAGTAGGAGTGGGCGAAGAAAGGTTATAGGTATGAGGCAGCAGAATTCTGACAGCCAAAGCTTGATATATGCTTCTATATAAACGCTATATGGCTCCTCTATAGCGAAGCCAAGAAAGTCGACAATATAGATATGCAAATCTAGATATATAAGATCTGGATTTCACGGTCGTAAATATATATTCTCCATTCAAAGAGCGTATATACTTAACACACACATACACGCACACACACATACACGCACACACACATACACACACACACACACACACACACACACACACACGATAATTACTCCCACATTTAAGAAGCATAATCACAGACTGCATCCAGAAGTCAGCTGTAGAATATGGAATACGAGCGACAGGGTCATAAAACAAAACTCTCCTCCCCCATCACTGCTGTAGATGGAGACAGGACGGTGAAGCAGTGGCATCTTCACATTAAATCAAGAGATGCAACCTATCTTCTCTATGCCAAACATTATGTCATTCTGCCCTTGATACGTGAATGTAATAAAAAGAAACAACGAAAATGTAAAGATAAGAACATTCTGACTCAGTAATAGATAGGCTAAACAGCGTCGATAAAAATGATGTCAAACCAGCTTACCTCCACAGCTGAAGGAATTACACCAGCAGAGGCAAGAAGAGAATCATGGACACACGAGATCTATTGCCTCAATAAAACCCACTTCAGCAGACCAAACAACACTGGCAACGAGACTACAGATGCCGCTGACCTTAGCAGCTGCTAAGTAATGGTTCTAATATCGTGTGTTCTTTATCAACAACCTCCACACATGCAAGTTAACGATACACAGAAACAGTTTTCCATGTGCTTCCAGATCCTGGACCTACGGATATTGTCCCACTGTATCTACACGTATACTGGGGTTTTTATTCCCCCCCCCCCCCTCTCCCCTTGCCAGCCTTAAACACTTATAGTTGTTGTACTTTTCTCTCCCCAACACACAAGTCAACATCTACAACTCTGCACCTGTGTAGCGTGTATTACGTATTGTGCACCGGTGTAACCTGAATCATTACCGTACACTGCACGAATTTCTATATTTTACAAAAACTTATTCTTTCTGACTTACCGAAGAAGGTGGGAACAAAGCAGCCGCCATCAACGAAAAATTCTTTGTCCATTTACCTGAAAAGAAAATATGAGCGTTAACTCATTACAGTTACGTCAGGCCATTAAAGTTATTTCTGTCGACAAAGTTATGGGTGGTCATTTATGTTGTTACAATGGCTGGTGTCAGCTGTGGTGAGACTAGTCCCTCATTCCTCTGACATTTTTGTTCCATATGGTCATTATCAGGATGAATAGCACATTAGCAAGATGATTAGCACATGCTTCGAATGGTCATTAGTAAGAACTTCAATATACGTTCTGGAAGTAATAGAGCAGTTTTTGATCTTACGATCTGCCTCTACCCATTATACATTAAAGGGTGTATAATTAGCCAATAGGCCCATTAGAATATAGATAACTCTGAAATAACAGCTTCTGTTATCAGAGACTTGGACTAGACACAGATTCCCTTACCATCTGGCTAAAATCTGACAGCTGACGGCCGTAATTATGTACCTACTTTTCCATTCTTCTCAAGCTGGTCAAATACCACAGATAAAAATCTATATAAATATATTCATAATATCAAAAATAAACATGGCTCTCTCGTAACATAATACAATCTATTCTTGATACGTATATCTCTCTCTATCTTACTTTACATCTCTTTGGCAAATTTACTGGCCTCAATCATATACCATGAGCGATTGAAATGACTGAGATGTGTACTTATTACATTACATACTTACCAACAGCTTTGTATCACATCCTTCCTCTATAGCCATTCTTGAGAGAGAGGCTTGACCTTGGCCTTCCTCAAGTTTCTATACAAATTCTTCACATCACTTTCTCTTGTCTCTTACATATGTTTTGTCCTTCCATAATTTGAATTAATGTCGAAAATATTTACTCTTAATTTGTTTACGCTCTAATAAACAAAATCCCTTATATTAACATACAATAATATAGACCCTCAAAACAATATAATGTACACTGGACATGAGTCAGCCACTAGTTGACTTATGACTAACTGGTATATGAGACAATACATCAGCTATATTATCCTTTCCTCTTATATGCTTAATAATCAAATAATAGTCTTGTAACAAAAGACTCCACCTTGTTAAACAGTGGTTTACATTTTTCATCTCATGCAAAAATTCAAGGAGGTTGTGATCCGTAAATACTTGGATCCGCCTACCTATTCCTCCCAAATATACATCAAAATTATTCCGACTTAAAATCAAGGCAAATGTTTCCTTTTCAATAGTACTGTATTTTTTCTGATAAGACAGAGACTTCTTTGAAAAATAACAAATTGGAAAATCAACTTTCTCCTGCATTAAGACTCCATCAACCCCAAAATCACTCACATCTATATACAATTTAAATGATCTATCATAATTTGAGGTAGAAAGTATGGGTGTACATAAAAGTATCTGTTTCAATTTCTTAAAGGCCTCATCACATTGATCACCATAAAAATCTGACTTTGACAATAGATTGGTTAATGGTAAAGCAATGATTGAAAAATTTGTACAAAACCTACGATAATATCAAACCATACCCAAAAATCTCTAATTCTTTCTTATTTGTAGGCACTGGAAATTTTACAATACTTTCTATCTTAGCAGTGATTGATTTTACAAATCCCTGTCCAACAACATAACCACGATATTCTACTGTTGTTCTAGCAAATTCACTCTTTACAAGGTTTACCATCAAATTTGCTTTGTCCAACCCATCAAATACTTCCCTCACTAAATACAAATGTTCTTCCCAAGTTTTTGAATACAATATTATAACACCTATATATACAGAACAATCTTTAACATCACACAATACTTGATTTACTAATCTTTGGAAAGTATTACCACTGTTTTTAACACAAAAGGGGCATCACTTTATCCTGATACAAACCATCTGTAGTTACAAACAAAGAAATTTCTTTTGCTCTTTGAGTCAGAGGTACTTTCCAATACCCTTTCAATAAGTCCAACTTAGCTACAAATTTAGCATCTCCTATCTGATCAATACAAACATCTACTCTTGGAATAGGATACAAGGCAGATTTAGTTATCTTATTTACCTTTCTGAAATCAGTACAAAATCTGTACATAATACCATCAGGTTTAGTTGTTAACACACAAGATGAACTCCAAGGATATTATAACTTTTTCAATCAGATCACTGTCAAGCATATACTGTACTTCTTTTCTCATTATCTCTCTCATTTAAGGATTCACTCTATGAGGGTGCTGCTTGATGGGTGTGGCATCTTCAGTTTTGATGTCAGGCAGAAATACATCAGTCCTCCTATCTCATCTCTTTTCTCAGTTTCTATATAAACAAGCTTCTTTTTCAAATTATCTAACACATCTGAATTTTTTAACAATTTGTCTTCACATCTCTCCAACTTTACATTCTCATCTCCATCTGCATCCTCTGCATCATCAGACATACTATATGCACAATGCACATTTATAACCTCATCACCCTTTGCAGAATTTCTATCACGATAAGGTTTTATCATGTTTACATGACACAATTAGCTTGGCTTGCGTCTTTCTGGAGTATTCACAAGGTAGTTCAAATCATCCACTCTTTTCTCAATAACCCAGGGACCATTAAACCTTGCTCTCAGAGGATTTCCAGTCTGAGGCAATAATACCAACACTCGATAACCTGGTTTGAACTCTCTGCTCCAAGATATTTTGTCATACCATATTTTCTTATCTTCTTGACATCCTTTCAAATTTTCAGCAGCAATCTCTCTAACTCTACACAATCTGCTTTTAAAATCTGATACATATTTCAACAGTCCAGGAAAATCACTCTTCCTTAATCATTTCTCTTTCAATATACTCAATGGACTTCTTATTTCATGTCCATACACTAACTCAATTGACTAAAACCTGTAGACTCATGTACTGAATCTCTAATGGCAAACAATTCTAAAGTGGACCCTCATCCCAGTCCACTGACAATTCCTCACAATACACTCTCAAAGTATTTTTCAAAGTCTGATGGAATCTCTCCACAACTTGCCTCTGTGGTGATAAGCACTTGACATCTTATGTGTTATACGTAATCCATCTAATATTTTCTGAAACATTCCTGAAGAGAAATTACTTCCCTGGTCTGACTGTATAATTTTAGGCATATCCACCCAGGAAAAATATTTCACTAACTCTCTTATAACATTTCTAGAATGTATGCTATGTAATGGTACTGCTTCTGGAAATCTGGTAGATGCACACATTATTATCAATAAATACTGATTTCCTTTATGTGCTTTAGGTAGAGGACCTACACAATCAATTACAATTTTGCTAAAAGGTTTACAGAAAGCAAGAATAGGCTGCAATGGTGCTGGCTGTATGTATAGTCTGGTTGAGTTTACCTACTCACTGACATAATTCACAAATCTTACAATACTGGGACACATCTTTCTTCATATCTGGCCAATAAAAATGAGTTAAAAACTCTATCATTTATATTCCTAACTTCCAAATTTCCAGACAAACAAGAACTATGGGATAGAGCAATTACATGTATTCTATAGTTCTTTGGAACTACAATTTGCTTTCTGACCTCCCAGTGATCAGATGCTGGAACATAAGGCAGGCCTCCATTTTCTCATTAAAACACCATTACAAAAAATACAACTGACACATCACTGTCATTTCCATTTCTAGCAGCTTCACTCCAACATTCTTTAAAACTCTCATCACCCTTCTGTAACTTTGTCAACTCTTCTTGTCCACAACAAAATCTGGAAATACATCAATTTTTAATTCCACAATGCTCCTCTCATTTCCACTTTCTATTGTATCTTTTCTAGTTACATACTTTTCAGTAAATAATTCACATAAATCATAATCAACTTCTCTCTTTAACATTGAACTAGTTACAACACAAGCTGGATAAACAATTTCACTACACTGTACATTACTATCAGTCTGATTCTCTAGTTTTATGTCATGTGGTTCACCTTTACAATAGTATCTACCTCAAATGGATTACTACTTTAATAGGCTCTGGGACTAATTTGTCAGTCAAATCATTATGCAATAGCATGTGTACTCCAAGCATAGGAACATATCCTAACCTTTACAAGGCCACTCACAAATCCACTCTCAAGATTTATATAATGCAATGGGATAGGCTTGCCTAACCATAACACGTTTACATTTATTTTTTCCCCAGAGAAAGACTCCTTTGTCCACTCTGACACATCTTTCAGAATTAAACTCTGAATTGCTCCAGTATCCCTCAATATTAAAATTTTCTTCTCAGGACTACCTTTAATTCCAACCTTTCCTTCAGTAATATATGGCTCACAAATTGAACATTTTGGTTTACTCACATCATAATCATTATTTCTTACTTCACTAATATCATGTTTCTGTTTCCAAGTAACATTTAATCCCACAGTCTTTGGTGATTTTTGACATTGATATTTACCATGACCAAATTCTCCACATCCCAAACATTTCATTGGTGGTCTCTCCTGTCTGCTAATATAAGGGTTATGACTAAACTGAGGTCTTGAATACCTGTATTGTGTATGTCTTTGGAATCTATTTCCTGCATCGTTTTATGGCTCATAGTAATGTGAACCTTACACACAATAATGGTGACTAGGCTGTTAAACATCTTAAGTGTGGATTTTTATAAAGTTTTGTCATAATTCCTTCTATTACTCTATCTTGAATAATGTGGATATTATTAATAAGGTTTGTCATAATTCTGTCTATTACTCTGTTTCCAGGTTCTTTCTTTCTTACAATATTTGTTCGCTATTTCTAAATTCTCAGCCATCCTGGCTGCTTCCGTTGCATTTTTCACTCTCCTCTCGCATATTTCATAAAATATTTCAGGTTGTAAACCACTTTTAAACTGTTCCAACAGAATTAGTTGCCTTTGTTCTTTCATTGTCTCTACTTTTTCTGATATACACCATCTATGAAAAGTCATTCCACATTCTCTAGCCATCTCCATATGAGTTCGTCCACTAATTTTCTTGACGTCTCTAAACTTCTTTATGCTTCTGCGTCCAATTTCACAGTTTTTAATACTGCTTCCTTAACAGCCTTATAATCTACTAATTCCATTAAACTAAGAAATGCATACTTCTCTCTAGCCTTACCCTTAAATTTACTGTTCACCAATATAGCCTAGTCAATTTCATCCCATTCTTTAATAGTTACAAGTTTTTCAAACAGAATAAAGAAATTCTCAGCTTCTTTTTCTATACACTCAGGTAACTGACATATCCTATCATACTTATCTACAATTCCTCTTCATGAACTTGTTCTTTCTTCTATTTCTATGAACGTGTCCTTCCTTCTGTTTCTAACTGTCTAATCCTTACTTCTTCATCAGTCTAAATTCTCTTTTTTGGTTTCTACACGTAATCTCTCCTTTTCAGCCTCTATTTGTATTTCTTAAGCTTAAATTCTAATCATAATTTCTCCACTGCAACTTTTTCACTATCATCAACATCTTGAGGTTCCTTCATTATTGATAAGGACACCAATTGGTCAATCAATTCTCTCTGCATATCAGTTTTGACATGTGTCAGCAGAGAAATTCCATGATTGACTGCCACCTGCTTCAATTCATCTTTAGTCCATTGGTACAGAAAATATGTATTCTGGGTTTCAATAAACTTCTTAACGTTATCTGCCATATTTCAACACATTATATTTACAAGTATGGACACTTACTAGTTTAGAGAAATCTTCTCCAGATATTTCAAGAGAGTACTGTAGAGTACTAACCCACAACACTTCGGCCACCTTGAATTACATGGTTTCATAATGTCAGCTTCCTGGACTGTGTGTTCACATATGTACATCCTGGACAGCAGGCTTCCACATAGTCATCTCCCTGACGGCAGGTTTCAAGATCCCGGACGGGTCACCATGTTACGTTCTGCCTCCACCCATTATACATTAAAGTGTGTACAATCAGCCAATAGGCCCATTAAAATAGATAACTGAAATAACAGTCATTTGGGCTCGTCACAGCTTCCCTCACCATCTGGCTAACATCTACTGACAGCTGACGGCCGTAATTATATACCTACTATTCCATTCTTCTCAAGTTGGTCAAATACCACAGATAAAAATCTATATATCTATAATAGCAAAAATAAACATGGCTGCAAAAATAAACATGGCTCTCTGAACGTAAATAATATATTCTTGATACACATATCTCTATCTCACTTTACATTACATCTCTGGCAAGGTTACTGGCCTCAACCATATAACATAAACATTTGGAATGACTGACATGTGTACAGATTACATTATACATTTACCAACAACTTTGTTTGCAACATTCCTCTATAGCAATTCTTGAGAGCGAGGTTTGACCTTGGCCTTCTTCCAGTTTCTATACAAATTCTTCATATCACTTTTTCTTGTCTCTTACATATGTTTTGTCCTTTCATAATACGTAATGATATTGAAAATATTTTCTCTTGATTTGTTTACGCTCTTAGAAACAAAATCTCTTACATCAACATACAATAATAGATCCTCAAAACAATATAATGTACACTGGACATATTCCTCGAAGAAAACTGAATAAGATATGGGTAAATAGAGGGGAGAACTGTGACATAGAGAACAAGGTTTCTGAGTGGATGTCAGACACATGTGGGCGGTTTCTCTCTCACCACAAGCCACTCGTCTGACACAGCGAGGCTGACGCAAGGAAGATATAAAGCGCCAAAAGACAGTAATACACAAGTAAATCTGACAGCACAATCGCTGTTAAAAGATACTTATTAGGTACTAATGGCATCATATTACGTCCATGAATCATACAGTTGTTTCTTCCAGACGATACATCATCCTCCACTCTACCCTCATCCACCATTACGGGGGTAAGCTGGAGGAGGCCAAGCGGAAGGAACACCTCCCTGCTTCTGTCACATCTCACTTGCCGAGCCGCAGGAGCCGGCCGCCTGGCAATCTGAGGATACACTTCTTTTGTTCTGAGTTCCGGTGATTGTGTCGGCGTGACCCTGTGGCAGACACACTATGGGAATCAGGTCAGGGGAGGATGGAAGACACACCAAAAGGAGGTCTGATCGCCTGAGGCGTCTTTCCTGTGTGATGCTTGTTTGTTGATTTTATCAGAGTAGTCCTCCCGCCCAGCCTCACGCTCCGTCAGACAGATTCCATCTGATTAATACTAATTCCTATCCAACTGATTATTATTGATTTCTATCCACCTGATTGGTACTAATTCCTGTCCATATGACTGGCAATAATTCTCATTTATCTGACTGACATCTCTAACGCTTTTCCTTCCTACCTGGTAGCATCATCAATTATTGGCAAACGAAAATTACGAACTCAAAAATTAGTAGAATAAAGTAACCACAGGCATGATAATGATGCTGATGACAGGTGATCAGTTGTGGTCAGATGTTGGTAATACAGATAATAAAGGCGATCAAGAGAAGAGATGCTGAAAGAGGCCAGTAATTAAAGTGAGAGATACTGATAGGGATACAAACGTTGATAACATAGTTGGTGATAATAATAATAATTGTGAGAATGATAATAATAATAATAATAATAATAATAATAATAATAATAATAATGATTGTGATAACGACGATAATGAGGATCACTGTGGCTAATAATGACGTTTTCAAACGTGAGCCTTACCAGTAGTCTCGCTACATCAACATGACTCAAGCAAGCAAGGTTCACCTCACAAAGAAAATAAAGACATTCACAATGACTTCACATAAACTGACGACCTACTTCATCATAATAACCATCCCTTTATAACAACAGCCTAACGTTTCCATTGAAAAGACGACAGAGACAAAAGAGGCTGTTAGGTAGATGAGTGTTGAGTAGGACCTCTTATACACTCAGTCTCCATAAGTAGATGGAAGTCGTTCTTGAACCTACTGGTGGAGTTAATTGATATCTAGAAAGAAAATTAAATTCCTCCTCTTAATCTTGTATTTTGTAATTCTTACGAATTTGTGACAAATTAAACCTTGTCTGTGCGAGACAGTAGCTGCTGCTACACATGCATGACCAACAGACTCTTCGATGAGTAACTTGGCAACAAAGGATAACAAATGATATAATACGGCCTTCATATTTACCTAAGTCCTTCATATTTACCTAAGTCCTTCATATATACCTAAGTGCTGTTATTCAGAGTCTTAGTCACTACAAATGGCACCTTATCTTTATCGATTGATTTGTACATAAATGCTTCTAACAGAATAATTTTCCTATAATTATCAACTGATATATTCTACATATGTGATTTATGGAGTTCAACTCATTTCAATACAAGAGCAAATTATCACTGCCTCCTTGTGACGTCAGTTATCCATCTTGTACCCGGCATTATGATGGCACCACGCACAACTACTACACCAACACTAAGGATGGGCAGCAACATAAAAAACATCGATGCAAGGAAGGTAGAACTTAGAATAATAAAACTCAAGAATATGATTCATATATAAAACCTGTGTGTGTGTGTGTGTGTGTGGTAAAGAGAGATAGAGAGAAAGTAAACAACTTAAGCATGATGGTCCTGGACAAAGGAACCCAAACATAGAGGAGCATGACTTGGTAAGGTCTGGCCCAACCTGGAGGCCAACGACCCAGGCAGGAGGAGCGTCGTCCAGGCTCGCTATGATCCAGCACAACGCCTTCCTCCGCCTCACCAGCGGTCCAGATCATCACTCCAGTTAAGGGGGACGAGTCGTCACCACTGGTCGAGTTAAGGGGGCTAAGTTGGTAATATTGTTCGAGTTAAGGGGCAAGGTTGGTATACTTGGTCGAATTAAGGGGCAAAGTAGGTATACTTGGTCGAGTTAAGGGGTTAAAGTTGTATTATTGGTCTAGCTAATGACGCTGTTTGGTAGTTGTGGTTAATGGTCGTCATTATCTGTCAGTTTTTAAGGTTAAACCAATCGTGTGTCCTTGGACGACCACGTTGGTGTTATCCTTGCTGGACGACCAACTGATTGATGTAGTCACAGGACGACCAGCTGTTTGGTGCGGCTGCTGGACGACCAGGTGATTGGTGAAGTTGGTGGACGACCAGCTGTTTTGTGGGGTTCAGTTTTTCGTATATGGAACAACGACCAGAGACGTGGGACGACAGCCTGACCACAGACAATCGGTTAGGAGGACTTGATCCTTAACTTGCGACGACCACACTGCTAAACCCTGTTATACGACACCTTGGTCAGTGTGACCCAAGGACTCTGAAGAAGGACCAGTTGACCCCGAGAACGATAACCTGGTGCCACAGAACGATGACTTTCCTCTTTGACCTCGAAGTCCAGTTGGCCTGCAAAAAGACGACTCAGCCTCTGAGAACAACAAACTGGAGAAACAATATGGCTTAATATCCCCTGGGAATGATGAATATCCCCTGGGAATGATGAATATCCCCTGGGAATGATGAATATCCCCTGGGAATGATGAATATCCCCTGGGAATGATGAATATCCCCTGGGAATGATGAATTGACTCTTAAAATGACGATCTGTTCACTGTTGACGACGAATTGATGTAAACATAATGATGCAGGACATCAAGTTATTAAGGTAAGCATCTTGATGTGGCCAGGTATGTCCAACCTACCATGAACACGACAGGTAAGTGGGGCACCCACCTCATCCCTCTGACTCATGATCAGTCACACACTCATGTGATCGGTCACACAATCGTCATGTGATCGGTATAATTATCGGTCTTTCAAATGCGAACGTTAAATTCATTTTCAATATTACTTTTTTATTTCAATATTCAAAGAGATCATATCAGTATTAAAACGATATATATATATATATATATATATATATATATATATATATATATATATATATATATATATATATATACGTAAATATTTGATCACACGAACACCTCACCATGGAAGATGATGAACAATGTTGGCCTTGATCAAACACACATGGCACCTCAGGCTGGCGTCAACGAGTGAAAGTTTCAGGAATCAGTTGACGAACACGACGACCAACCAACCACTGGCACCAACAGAGACCTGATCACGGTTGAGACAGAAGCTCGGCTGAAGACAACACCAAGATATGGTTGCAACCACAGCGAAATTACCACACCACCAGCCAGGCATCGATCCCATCTTCCCAGTCTCCCGCCATGTCGTTATGTTCACAACATATTGTGAATCATGATTTCCACTTAAAACTCAGAAGTTCAGAGACCAACACTCCTTACTCTGCCCCTCAGAGGCCTGCACAACGTTCCCAGATGTCCCCACCCACCAGACCTGCTGGGACCATAGCCTCTAGATCCTGTACCCTACTCCTGGCTAGCTGCCTCACCCTCCTTGGACCTACCAGATGCACATCATACATCCCTCGGTGCCCCTCTCCACTCTCTAACTCTCTGCGTCACACACCAGGGTAAATGATGGGGCGGCATCACGACACGCGTCACGTAATCTTCCCTCAGCTGCTCTCTGCGACCTTTGCAATTCCGCTTCTCCAACATTTCCAGGATGTAAAGTTGACGTCGTCTGGTGGCAGCCAGGCTGGCACAGCCTTCCATTATACTCTCACCAACATTCCCCGTGCCATGTGAGGCCAGTGACTCCCCCTTTCCCTCCCTCGATCTCCCTATGAACATTTAATGCCACTCCCGACTATGACGACCTCGTGACCTGCTCTAACACACCTGCTACACCCTGATTTTTCCATTGATGTGGATCCACCTGTACTTACGGAAGCATGTCACCTGAATCTTCTCTAACCGAATTCATATATATATATATATATATATATATATATATATATATATATATATATATATATATATATATATATATATATAATTTTTAATTTTCCAAAAGAAGGAAGAGAGAAGGGGGCCAAGTGAGGATTTCCCACAAAGGCTCAGTCCTGTGTTCTTAACGCTACCTCGCTAACGCTGCAGATGACGAATAATAATATATATCTATATATATATATATATATATATATATATATATATATATATATATATATATATATATATATACACAAAATGTGTGTGTGTGTGTGTGTGTGTGTGTGTGTGTGTGTGTGTGTGTGTGTGAGTCAAACTGGTGATGCAAACTCTCAGACAGACCTACGACCCTCAAGACTCGTTTCAATCCATGTCATTCCACCTTTCCTGGCAACATCTTGACATTAATTTGATATGAATTAAATTTGCCATTTATTTGCACATTCTTACAGGTTCATCAGGTTCTGTTGGTGAAGGCGCGCAATTATCCCTTCGCTATATTTGTCATATGTTCGACATCATCAGAAAACGTATCGAGGTACGATTCCGTTCCTTCAGGAACGTCATTAATCCAGGTCACCAGTAACAATGGTCATCATACTCAGGCCTCCGCTACTCGGCTTGGCTAATTTCGCTCGGTCGGAGAAAGTTCCTTTCACCCAATTAGGTAATTTTCAATCATTTATCATGTGCGCTCCCAATGTACATATGTATGTATGTATGTATCTACGTGTGTGTGTGTGTGTGTGTGTGTGTGTGTGTGTGTGTGTGTGTGTGTCGTACTGAGAGGGAGGATGATAACTTACATACGGTATAGTTTGTCGCTGCTGCGTCACGTAAGCCTCACACTAACACAGACACGCCACATAACAAACCAGTTACTGACTTGTGGATCAAGTTCAAAGCCCATGTGGAACTGGTGATACATGTCCTAACCATTATACATACATGACCTGTAGCATTCCTACATCTGGCTCAGGTATGACCATTACTTCTACAGCGGACATAGACTTGTTAAGCACGGCACGACAATACCGTAGTATGTTGTTAAACAAGGCACCACAACACCGTAGTATGTTGTTAAACAAGGCATCACAACACCGCTGAAGCGTCACCATCAAACAGGTGATCCTCAAGCTTAGCTTGCTTCCCTCCTCTGTTCCTACTTTTTGAACGTTACAATACAAGAGGGGAAGGATTCCCAACTCGCCCCCCTCCCTCTCTCTCTCTCTCTCTCTCTCTCTCTCTCCACCTACCTACCTATCTACCTATCTATCTATCTATCTTACTCCCAATTCCAGCCCCTGTAGGTCATCCTGTACGATAGATAGTGGTAGGAGAGTGGTAGGCTTTCTCTCGCACATCCCTAGTGATCAACTGTCCCCAGAGGGAAGTGCAGGATGTTGACATCTCATGATACACGATCCTGTGTCCTATATAATGGTGTGGGATAAAAGGTAATTATCTTAATGTGTTTACAGAACACTGACCATCGACACAGGAGGACTGAACGAGCGGGTAAGTCTGGTTGGTGAACATGTTGGTTTTGTATTGAGCAATGATGCAGTTTTCCTGAACATTCCTGTATGTATGTGGAACAAAGGTGTAGCTGTAATGATGACGCGTACGGTGTCTCCAACCCTACACATATAATGATCGGTCAAGAGTTGAGTTGTGTTATGGAGAACCTTGAGATACCAACACGGCTTCGCTCGAAGATGGCGAAAATCGCCCTGAAAATCACGTCAATCATCCCATACAGCGTTTTCTGACGCCACAAAGCCTGCAATTTCCGCCACATGATTTGACTGTTGCTGTGACAAGAGCTGTAGATGATTTCCTATTGAGGGTTGGGAACTGATATATTGACTGATCCATCAAAACGCAGAGGACACGACTAGTCCACAACCACGACTGCTGTACAGTCTATATCGAGGGTTCCACTTCAGGAGAAAAGTCCTTATCAAGGCCAGGCCCACATGAACCATGAAATGGCCCAAAGATAGTGAAGAAAATTTGGGATAAATGAAGAAGAATTTAAGATTCTTACAGAGAGTATAAAACCTATCTTCAGGAGAGAGAGAGAGAGAGAGAGAGAGAGAGAGAGAGAGAGAGAGAGAGAGAGAGAGAGAGAGAGAGAGAGAGTCGAATGTTAGAAAAAAAATGAGACGGTGAGGCGGTGCACGCTTACAAGCGTAGGGACAAAAACAGACTTGACAACTTGATGTAGCCACGTTTGGAAACAATGAACAATGTTCAGCACAGTTTTGGTTATCAAGTTTTGGAGGAAATTAGTCGAATATGTTTCATACGCCCAAGAAACTGGGAAAAATGTCTATAATGGAGTTAATATGAGATTATGATCTAGTGAAAGAAAATAGGTACACACACACACACACACGAACACACACACACACACACACATATATATATATATATATATATATATATATATATATATATATATATATATATATATATATATTTTATTTTTATTTTGCCTTGTCGCTGTCTCCCGCGTTTGCGAGGTAGCGCAAGGAAACAGACGAAAGAAATGGCACAACCCACCCCCATACACAATGTACACACACACACGCCCACACACGCAAATATACATGCCTATACATCTCAATGTACACATATATATACACACACAGACACATACATATATACCCATGCACACAATTCACACTGCCTGCCCCTATTCATTCTCATCGCCACCTCGCCACACATGGAATACCATCCCCCTCCCCCCTCATGTGTGCGAGGTAGCACTAGGAAAAGACAACAAAGGCCCCATTTGTTCACACTCAGTCTCCAGCTGTCACGCAATAATGCCCGAAACCACAGCTCCCTTTCCACATCCAGGCCCCACACAACTTTCCATGGTTTACCCCAGACGCTTCACATGCCCTGATTCAATCCACTGACAGCACGTCAACCCCGGTATACCACATCGATCCAATTCACTCTATTCCTTGCCCGCCTTTCACCCTCCTGCATGTTCAGGCCCCGATCACTCAAAATCTTTTTCACTCAATCTTTCCACCTCCAATTTGGTCTCCCACTTCTCCTCGTTCCCTCCACCTCCGACACATATATCCTCTTGGTCAATCTTTCCTCACTCATTCTCTCCATGTGACCAAACCATTTCAAGACACCCTCTTCTGCTCTCTCAACCACGCTCTTTTTATTTACCCTTACATTACTTACTCGATCAAACCACCTCACACCACACATTGTCCTCAAACATCTCATTTCCAGCACATCCACCCTCCTGCGCACAACTCTATCCATAGCCCAGGCCTCGCAACCATACAACATTGTTGGAACCACTATTCCTTCAAACATACCCATTTTTGCTTTCCGAGATAATGTTCTCGACTTCCACACATTCTTCAAGGCTCCCAGGATTTTCGCCCCCTCCTTCACCCTATGATTCACTTCCGCTTCCATGGTTCCATCCGCTGCCAGATCCACTCCCAGATATCTAAAACACTTTACTTCCTCCAGTTTTTCTCCATTCAAACTTACCTCCCAATTGACTTGACCCTCAACCCTACTGTACCTAATAACCTTGCTCTTATTCATATTTACTCTTAACTTTCTTCTTTCACACACTTTACCAAACTCAGTCACCAGCTTCTGCAGTTTCTCACATGAATCAGCCACCAGCGCTGTATCATCAGCGAACAACAACTGACTCACTTCCCAAGCTCTCTCATCCACAACAGACTGCATACTTGCCCCTCTTTCCAAAACTCTTGCATTCACCTCCCTAACAACCCCATCCATAAACAAATTAAACAACCATGGAGACATCACATACTCCTGCCGCAAACCTACATATATATATATATATATATATATATATATATATATATATATATATATATATATATATATACAGTCAGCGATAACAAGAGCCAGGCAGGAATGTAAGCAACACCGGAACTCGAGTTGTCAGGCATAACGACCGTAACGAAGACAGCGCAGCGAACTACAACCAATGACGTATTGAACCAGAAACAAATGAACGTTAGTGATAAATCCATTACGACGATTTCCTGTAATTTCGAGGCAAGTCGAAGATAACTGGCTATAAGAGTTGGGTAATTTGACCCTTTGTAACTAATGGTTGTGTGGAGGAGGTGATTTGATCCACAGGAGCTCAGAGCGGGCCAGGTGGATCATTAGCTGATCCACCTGACCTCAGAATTGGAGTGGTGGATCAGGGACGATCCACAGGTGCTCAGAGTTAGGCAGTCGGATCAGGGATGATCCAGGGATGTGAAAGTTAGAGTAGTGGCAGGTTGTTGTTCCCAGACTGACACACAGGGTCAAGAGTCCTACGACAACACGTGACCCCAGACCTGACCTACAGCCATGACCTGAGACAACACGTGACCCCAGGCCTGACCTACGGCCATGACCTGAGACAACACGTGACCCCAGACCTAACCTACGGCCATGACCTGAGACAACAAGTGATCCCAGACCTGACCTACGGCCATGACCTGAGACAACCCTGTAAGTATTTGAGTTTGATTCGTCGTCCACCTCACCTGACACAAGGTCTACATAATTTCACCATAACAGGTCTTACCCCTGACTCCAACCATACATGTCTGGGTCATTAACCTCTTAAGCACTATCCTTAAGCACGACGATACGACCCTCGAGCACGACGGAACAACTTGTGGTTATAATTACATCTTGCTCGTACCGTCGCGCTCCACCTCGTATGATAGGACTAACACAGAGGAGTGAGACATTCTAGCTATGCTATATGATTATCTATATCATCTATGATTCTCTCTTCTATATTCAGACATTTGATCTTCAACATCAACAACAATGTCCAAATGCTCATCTTTGTCTACATGTAACTGTCTGTCTGTATCTTCACGTGCTTTCTCTCAATGTGTTTGTCACCACGTGTCTTCATGTATCTCTGTGTCTGCACGTACATTTTTCTCCATGTGTCTTCACGTGTCATTCTCTCTATATGCGTCTGCATGTGTCTGCATGTGTCTACAGTGTCTTTTTTCTCTCTATTAAATCAGTCAGTAACTTAGTTTATAAACTCTCCCTCCCCCCTCCTCTCTCTCTCTCTCTCTCTCTCTCTCTCTCTCTCTCTCTCTCTCTCTCTCTCTCTCTCTCTCTCTCTCTCTCTCCTCGTACTAAAGTTCCTTGTGACCAAATATATCGACAAAACAATTCAGCCAAATTTCTTTTGTTCCAGGATATCGTCTGCTGGAGGAGTCCTCACCACCAGGCTGGCCACTCACTCACTCACTCACTCACACTGCTGAAGCTTTCACATTATGGATCCGGCCGCTGTTGTTGTTGTTGTTGTTGTTGTTGTTGTTATTCATGCTAGTGACCGATCACTTGGCTGGATCCCTGACACACTGATGTGGACAGCGTTTTCTGAGTCTGTCTGTCTCAGCCTCTGAACACATGAATATGTGAAATATTCCAAGAAAATCTGCATGATGGAAAGAGAACAACACAAGTCAGTATTCAGTAAAGAAAAACAGAATTTGGAATATATCAACACGACGTGTTTGATGAGAATATAATTCCCTTACCTCACCATAAACACCAGAACCATTACCACCACTGTAACAGCTACGACTATCATCACCTTCATAACCACCACAAAAACCATGACAACCATGACAACTACCATACCCTCACAACCATGACAACTACCATACCCTCACAACCATGACAACTACCATACCCTCACAACCATGACAACTACCATACCCTCACAACCATGACAACTACCATACCCTCACAACTACCATACCCTCACAACTACCATACCCTCACAACTACCATACCCTCACAACCATGACAACTACCATACCCTCACAACCATGACAACTACCATACCCTCACAACCATGACAACTACCATACCATGACAACTACCATACCATGACAACTACCATACCATGACAACTACCATACCCTCACAACCATGACAACTACCATACCCTCACAACCATGACAACTACCATACCCTCACAACCATGACAACTACCATACCCTCACAACCATGACAACTACCATACCCTCACAACCATGACAACTACCATACCCTCACAACCATGACAACTACCATACCCTCACAACCATGACAACTACCATACCCTCACAACCATGACAACTACCATACCCTCACAACCATGACAACTACCATACCCTCACAACCATGACAACTACCATACCCTCACAACCATGACAACTACCATACCCTCACAACCATGACAACTACCATACCCTCACAACCATGACAACTACCATACCCTCACAACCATGACAACTACCATACCCTCACAACCATGACAACTACCATACCCTCACAACCATGACAACTACCATACCCTCACAACCATGACAACTACCATACCCTCACAACCATGACAACTACCATACCCTCACAACCATGACAACTACCATACCCTCACAACCATGACAACCATGACAACTACCATACCCTCACAACCATGACAACTACCATACCCTCACAACCATGACAACCATGACAACTACCATACCCTCACAACCATCACAACTACCATACCCTCACAACCATGACAACCATGACAACTACCATACCCTCACAACCATGACAACTACCATACCCTCACAACCATGACAACTACCATACCCTCACAACCATGACAACTACCATACCCTCACAACCATGACAACTACCATACCCTCACAACCATGACAACTACCATACCCTCACAACCATGACAACTACCATACCCTCACAACCATGACAACTACCATACCCTCACAACCATGACAACTACCATACCCTCACAACCATGACAACTACCATACCCTCACAACCATGACAACCATGACAACTACCATACCCTCACAACCATCACAACTACCATACCATCACAACCATGACAACTACCATACCCTCACAACCATCACAACTACCATACCCTCACAACCATGACAACCATGACAACTACCATACCCTCACAACCATCACAACTACCATACCCTCACAACCATGACAACCATGACAACTACCATACCCTCACAACCATCACAACTACCATACCCTCACAACCATGACAACTACCATACCCTCACAACCATCACAACTACCATACCCTCACAACCATGACAACCATCACAACTACCATACCATCACAGATGAAAAAGCAAAAGAAAAGAAAATGATAATAACAAATGATGCAAACCCTGGGCCAGGGGCACAGTGACGTACCAGCCATATTTCATCAGAAACACAAAACTCAGACCACAAACCAATGATTACCTCACTGAGTCAGACTCTATGTGGACGTGCGTGGTGTGGCACTTAGCCCTGCTTGCTGACTCATTCATGAAGTCGATTATGCGCAGGTTCGAATCCTATTCGCAGAAATCGGCTCGCAGTATACTCACCTGTTCATCCTTCCCTAAGGTTTTAGGCCAGTAGCCTGCGTCGTGTCAGCTAATATAAAATAAGAGTGTGACAGCAGTAAAGCTGAAGTCCGTAAAATGGGTAGACGTGTCCAGTGTACAAAGGTGGTCCCATGCAGGAACGCACAGAGCAACAGGTAATGACAGTGATGAGACGTCACTGTGTGCCACCATCTGCTCATCTGAGGAAACATAAAATCGGTGATAACGAGGAAAAATAACGCAGGCGACAGGAGAACCCTGGGGGAGGCGACGTTGACAGGTATAAAGGAAGAGGTTAATACATCAACAAGTAGAAAGACAGACCGACAACACGGAGAGAAACGAGTTAAAGAAAGACAAAAAATGAGAGCTATAAGTTCAGACCCCAGCGCTACACCCTCTCACAAGACATCCACAACTACAACATAAGACTCCGCGAGTGTAGCACACTGACCTGCCAGATAACAGCACAGGTGACGTGTGTGTTGCAAGAACTCTACCGGTGATGAGGAAAGATTCAAGTACTTGTGAATAGTAATAATCAGAAGAACAAGATGGTAACTGGCGTGAGCTGTCTTGATCAGTGAGTAAAAAGCTCTGTCACTTATCACTGGCAGAAAAGTTGTCACAATCCTTATGGATAAAGTAATCCTTCACCTCATGTACGATATACTTGTGGAGATGAAAGATGAATGCAAGTCAGAGGAAAGACAGGTTTCTCAGGACTGATGTGCCTGGTGCCTTACCACTAGTGGTCTCAGAAGAGGAGAGCTTCAACATGAACTGGAAGAAAATGCAGTTGCAGGTGAAGAGTTGAAAATGCCTCCACTCCAGCGAGAATACTATGATCTGCGCAGAAACAGAAACCTCGTCTGGGGGAAGGCCGTAATCCTCACGTGGAATATAGAGTAATAATTTTCTTTCGTCAGTCCAGTCGTCACGATTACTGCCAATATTAACGCTGGTGGGTGGCAGGAGGAGGAGGAGGAAGTTAAAAGATGTTTCCAAGCGTGTGAACCAGTCGGCTCCCAGTAAGCCTTAACTAACCACAGTAAGACAGAAGGTAATATGGCAATCATGACACTGACGCTGCAAAATAGTTGCAGGCATCACTACCTTCCTGAGTCGGGGCGGAGTGACTCCCGTGTGTGGCTGCTACCTACAGCCAGTTGACCAGAAGTCCAGGGATGTTTGTAAGGATTAATATGGGTAGAGCATTATGACCTACATGACCCGAGGTCAAAGCAAGGGTCAGTACTCTACTATCTGAGCCTTCCTTCACGTTGGTAGTAAAGTCAACAACTTACAGGAGACTTTAACTCAAATATATATTTATCAGTTTAAATCCATTTTACTCGGACTGTAGCACACCTGCCTCTTGAAATGAACTATGACTTCATTTCTAAGCTTATAACCTACATCATGTACACCCCCACCTTACGAGCACCTGCCTGCTTGCCTGCCTAACCCCTGCGGTTTACACCTTCCAGCAGGAAAATGGTAATTCTTTTTTAAGTGAGCAGGAGTCGTCCGGGGCCTGGCCAACGACCTCTGCAGTCAGCTTCCTACGCTTAACCTTCGTGATGATGATAAGAGGTCATACTGCTCCTGCTTACGATACACCAGACTCCCACCACTGCAGCTGACAACGTACCAGACTCCCACCACTGCAGCTGACAACGTACCAGACTCCCACCACTGCAGCTGACAACGTACCAGACTCCCACCACTGCAGCTGACAACGTACCAGACTCCCACCACTGCAGCTGACAACGTACCAGACTCCCACCACTGCAGCTGACAACGTACCAGACTCCCACCACTGCAGCTGACAACGTACCAGACTCCCATCACTGCAGCTGACGGTCTTCCAGTCCCACACCAGGGCTGCACTAAACTCATTGCTCCCCTCACACTTTACGATGACGTTCGCCGATGAGAATCCCGCAACTACATCCAGCGTATCATTGGACCGATCAGCCAATCTTTCAAACCTTCCTCTCAGAGACCAGCGTGAGTAAAATTTAGACCTTATGTACATACACACTCGTGACCTTATGTACATACACACTCTTGAGCCCACAGTAATGTGTATCACCAGTGACAACTGCCAGTGCTGTCAACTACATACAACACTGCACTGAAGTGCAACACTGTCAGCAGTGAATCACAGCTTAGATGTTTCTCACCAGACGGTCATCTACAGTGGTAGGTGGTCACGCTGCTCACAGCTGCCCACCACAGGTAAGCTACGCCTCGCACATCAGATCACATCACCATACCTTGAGTCCCCGTGATATTACATCTCGTCACTGTAACA